>NW_028242051.1:0-184742 GCF_964263255.1 Lissotriton vulgaris | reverse complement strand
CACCCGAACTCTCTAACGCGGTCCTGAACGGGCGCGGCCATCTTGTTTTTCATTCATTGCTATGGTTCTGGGCATGCTTTCTGTATCCTCTGTCAATCTCTGCCATCCTTTGCTTGTTTGAAGTTTTTTTTATCTATTTTACTTATTATCTATCCCTCTTTTTTTCTAGCTCTATATTTTTGTGTTTTCTGCTACTTTTGGTTAATTTTGAACTACTTTTTTAAACTCTTTTCTTTTCTTCTTCCCTATTCTATTTCTTATTTCTTATTTACCTTCCTTTCTGCCCAGATCATGGTAAAGGGAGCCAGGAAGCAGCCTGAGAAGGGGAAGGGTTCCGCACCCTGTGCCCGGCTCCGTGCGGGCGTTTGAGGGGGGAGCAAGTCACAGCCCGGGAGATTTTTAGCGCGGAGGAGGTGGCCGCAATAGTGTTTTATGTCCAGAGCCGCCTCCCCAGGACCATCATGGCAGGCGGCAAGATCGCTAGCGGCTACGGGATCCGGGAGCGCCGGAAGCGGTGGGAGAAGGTGTGCCGGGCCATGTATCAACACTCTTGGGTCCGGTGCACCTACAACCAGGCCACCCACCATTGGACGGATCTCCTGGACCGAGAACGGGACTTGGTCGACCTGCTCGGCCTCGAGATCCCTGGGCTTGGTGAGTAGTAGTAGCTATTTCTTCACTACTCTATTTTCTTCTGCTCTGTGTGTTATTATATTGCAAATTTTTATTTTTTACCAAGAGCAATAATGCTGCCGATTACATTGTAGGTAAATTATATTTCAAAATCTTCTGTGCATTTCAGGTGCACTGCTCTCCTTCTCAGTAGCGTTGCTACTATGCTTATTTGTTTTTGATTATGTGTTCATTTCATTGACCTGAAAAATTATGTATGAGTGTAGTTTAAAGAACTGCGTAATGCTAGACATTAAGGGTCAGATTTTCTATTATCGGTGCATCCCTGCAAAGTAGCAGGGATGCACCAGTAATTGTGCGCCACACCACCACCACCCATGGTGCGCCGTATTTACAATGAGACGCACCATGGGCCCAAAAAGGCACCGAAGCGTTACGCATCTGTGCCGTAAAGGCGGTGCATTGCTGGAGTTGCATCACAACGATAGCGCAGCTCCAGCAATGCTCTGGGGTGCCTATCTCCCCAATGCTGCGTCAAGCCATACGTCTGCTTCAAGCAGGCGCAGGGTTTGAGTCACGCATCATTGTCCTAAAAGTGACTGATTGAAATCTTTTAGATTTCCCTCAGCCACTTTTAGGATGCGCTCCTGCGCAACGCCCCCTGATGGCGCAGGACTTTACAACATGATGCATCTCCCATATGCGTCATGTTGTTAATATACGCCGCACCATGGCGCCTCTTTTGTTTCGCTTCTGCGTCACAAAAGGCACGCAACAATGGAGCAAAAGAGCCGCAAGGGGCTTGTAAATCTGCCCCTACAGACTCAAGTCCAGTCCTTCCTTTGTACACCTGGCAATAAGAAGAAATAGTGGTGGTGGATTGATAGTTTGAGTATTTTAATGACTGGTTAATGTAGTAGGAAACTTTTTAGTGTTGTCGCTGATCTGCAATCACAATGGAGTTTGTCTGTCACTTACCGTGCTGCGGACTGCTGCCTGCCAGTCCTAGGCGAACCTTTTTAGTAGTTTGTTTAGTGAGTTACATAACTTTCCAAGTCGACGGTCCGCAAATCAAGCAATACTAATATTGTAGTAGACCACATGAGATAGGTCAATATATCCCGTGGAATAGTTGTCTATTTGCTATTTCGCCAAAATATTTTGCTATTGTTCTTTTGAAATGTTTGATTTGGTTGACAACAATCATCCATGTTTTCCGGTCTTTCTTTCTTCATGTTGTACATCAGCTCCCCCCAGGGGCAAGAGGACAGAGGAGGGGGGGTTATCGGCTGCTGCTGCTGTTCAAGGCCAGGATCAGTCAGGTGAGGGCTCCTTTGCTGGCCCCGATAAGTTTTAATTTTAATATAGAGTACCTATTTTTTCCTAGCGTTCCTCATTCGATTTTTTCTAAATCGTCTTTGATCTTCTTGTAGACTGTATCTAAATTCTTATCCTGCCTCTACTATGACTTCCTGTGGTATTACTAGATTATTCTTATTAGTCTGTCTGTGTAGCTAACTAAGATTGCACATTTGGCAAAAGGTGTTAAACGAAACTCCCATTCTAGTCAGCAATAGCTCTATGCACTGAGTGCAGTCCTCTGGGATTGTCCATAATGTCTTTTCAAGTCTTCTAAATGTTTATGCTTTGACAATTACCAACAACAAAAAGGTGAATGACCACCAAGAAAGAATAAGATACTACTTTACTTTTGGTTTGGATAGGAGGACAATCCATACTACTACTGTTGCAGGGACAAATCTGCACAAACAGAACTATGGACACTAAATAGTGCATTGTTTATCAATTATATTAGGCGCAGGTATACTTTCCACATACCTCAGTGATATCAGACTTTGAAGAACCCCCAATCTTCTTACTGACTAGATAGTGTGGCAGAGTCCTTTAGCTCCCGAATTCGTCGATGACTGATCCCCAATGATGATTATCCAATGCAGGACAAGAGTACGGATTCAGAGTCCAGAAGTGTCAGAGGATGGACTCATGCTTGCAAATTGCAAAACCTTTTGCTCATTCACTCTTGACCAAAAACCACAGAGTCTATTTAAGTTTTAAAGCTTTATTAAAAGTAAAAATATTTATTAAAATCAAGCTTGTCATAAAACATAAACGGTTGATTAAAAATGGAAAAGTGCTTAGTGATTTATTTCACACATTTATTGTGGGCGAGCCGAGCCCTCACCTGGTTGGAACTTTCATTTTTCTTTTTGGTGATGAATCATTGGTCACTCCGTCCTAGTGATGATGATTTGTTCTTAGAAGTGAAGCTTCTGTCTGTTATGAGAAAAATGGTGCGTGTTAAAAAGCAAGCATTCATCAGTTGTGCCAAAAAGTGCAGCAAGACAACACCCTTCCCTGGAAAAAGGGACATTTTTACCTTAGAGTAGACAGTCACAAATTATTAGATGGGTTTCTGTATTCACATTTCTTAATTCCTAGACAAAATACTAGTGAGTGGTGTATGTCTATGACATCTAACATTCTTAAATGTACTTTGTAGGTGGAACATCTGGTGCTGGGCCCAGCGCGGAGGTGGAGGAGGAGACTTCTGGGGAGGAGGCGGTGCAAGTGCCGGACGAAACTGCTGTGCGGGTTGCCACGGTAGTGGCGGGCAGTGGTAAGCTCTTATATTCCTTACTTATTGAGATTGCAGACTGCATAGTGTGCTCCCCGTGAGAAAACGTAAGGTTTGTACCGATGAGAGACATGAAGAAGAATGAATGAGTACCACAGCCAGTCAGCGCAGCAGGTCTCCAGCGGTACTGAGCTGGGGTACCGCAGCCACCCGCCACCGCCGAGCAGCAAAGAAATCAGCTGCCCCCACAGCAGTTGCAAAAAAAGGATGCCCCGCCTTTCCCTCAGGATGTCCTACCTCGAGCAGGAGCTCCTGAACACCAAAACCCTGCTCGAGACCCTCCGCAAGGAGCATACCAACCTGGCCCGAAAAGTCAACAGCAGCCAGCAGTAGGAGGAGACTGTCCCTTGCCCCTTTTTTAAAGACTTCTGGGGGGTGGGAATTAGGAGTTGGGTTTTCTACTTTTTTGGACTTAGTTTTCACGGACATTCGTTGGGGTTCGGGAGGGGAGTGGGTTGGGTCTTGCGGGAGATTATTTATGTTAGGGATATATAAATATACTTTAAACTTTATCTTAGCATACACGTTTTTTACTGCTTTTGAGGCTGGTGGGTGGGGGTTTAACAGTAAGTTTGTTTTCCTGAAACTTAAGTGGCATCTTGATTCAAGTTGTGTTAGTACTAGTAATTGCCCAATGTTTTCAAAACTAAGTGCCTGTCACAGAGTAAGTGAATTCAATAGTCCTAGGACCATCAGTCTCTCGTCTCTCCTAATACTCCATTATACTACCTCCCCCTAAACGCTTATCTTACCTATAATGTGTGTTTGGAAATAGGGCTAGGCACAGGGCTGGCTGCACGGGAAATGGCGATTAAGGTTGGCAATCCTGGGTGGATGAAATGTCATCATTGCGGTGGTACTTGTGGTGTTAAACAGTGGCAGTTGCAGCATCCGAAAAAAAAGAAAATTAAACCTTGTTTGTCCTTACCGTAGCATTAGAACGGTATGATAGAGAATATAGCAGGTGACAGTAAACTAGAACAGTGCCACAATGTAGCCTAACAAATGGTAAAGTATTGAAAGTATAACTAGTACTTGCATTGAATTTCTTTGACATTGGCTACTACTACAAGAAATAGTACTGAAGGTGAAGGACACAGCAGCGTAATAATTTGCCACGTCTAGGGGGAGGATGTTCTTGATGACCAATCAAGTTGATGGCGTACATGAAAATCTGCTTTCATTTGCCAATAGTGACTCTGTGTCAAGCTGAGTAAGAATATATCCTCGGATTCCTTCACCAGCCTGTTGCTATGACCTTATCCTCCCCAGCAAGTGTGTGGAATTATTGCTGCCATTTAGTCACACATCAATCAAAACCACACAGCCTGGGGGAAGAGGGTTAGGGTTTGGAAAATGGATGGGAATGGGGGTTTTTGGGAAAGTTTTGTTGAGAGAAAAAAAAAAAGCACAGCAAGGACAAACAATAATTGAAGATAAACAAATCTTTGGGTACAAAGCTAACCATAAATCTTGTAAGTGACATAAAGGAAGTGCATGCACTACTGCATGCATGGTTACTGAAAAGTAAGTAGTACTTTCGACAACCGTGAATGAAAGAATGCGACAGTACAGGGCTGCAGTAATAATTATGCGTTTTCACTTGCCTATCTCTGAAATCAGAGAAATACTTCTTACATTAAATTAGGTTTAAAAAATTTGCAGAAGTAAAACCTATAGAATGGCTGTAGGGATGAATTTAGAAGCAGAGATCAAAGAAATGCAGAGTCACACTCATAGAAGTTCACAGCAATAACATTACTTAAAAGATAATTAGAAAAGAATGGATACTGTATCTATATAATGTTGTAGTTGTCCTGTTGAATTTGGTAAGTTGCATGCATGAAACCATTCCTCTTATTAGCGGGACTCCCCCATTCCATCTGACTCTCCGTCCATCAATGTTGGTGACCAGAAGACACCCTGTCCACTGCCTGCCTGGCGGATGCTGAATTGCGGCTCGCTAATGTAAAGCCTGACTTCATCCTTTTTTTCCCATTGCACAGGCTGAAACCCGGCCTGTAATTATTGATGGAAAAACAGGAAGTGATATTAGAACACCACTGACAAATAAATATAAGGTATGTACTCTGTGTAGTGCAAAAAGTCACACTTTGAGTTTCCTAATAGACAGTACAATATTTTTGAAAGTGCGTACTCTGTCTGAGTCTCCTTTTGAAGGATAAGTAAGTATGGGAGAATTAATTAAGCAGATCTTTCCCCTCAAGCTAGGTGTACTGTAAACTGTGTTTTAGAACAAAATTAGACCTCCCCAGCAGTGCTCCCAGACCCTTACTAAACCCAGTCCCAAAAATGTAGAAGACCCCCAATCAGATCTCAAAAAACGAGGCCTAGTAGAAAATGGTGACAAAACGTACTTTGAAAGTAAAGTAGGCCCAAATCCCCCTTTACCCACCATGGATTGTATTCAAACCACTTGCAAGCAAGCAAAAGTATCCACACCCAGCATCGCTCTAAGACTCGCAAACCCCCCCCACAAACAGCCCCCCGCCCAAACACATGCAATACAATACTGCTAACCCTAACGAGCCCTAAGTTAAGAATAGTGGCAAACGCTTTCTTTAACTAGGCCAAATCCCCCCTTTCCCACCATGGATTTTCTTCAAACCACTTGCAACCAAAATTACACATTCCCACGAGTGCTCTAAGACCCCAGAACTCAGTTGCAGAAATCTAGAACACCCCGAAAGACATGCAATCCTGCTGCTAGTACTAACCCTAACGAGCCCTAAGTTAATGTGCCAAAACGCTTTTCAGCATGGATTTTCTCCAAACCACTTTTATCCGGTATTAGACCTTCCGAGCAATGCCCCAAGACCTGCCAACCCACCCACAAAAAAGCAGAACACCCCTTTACAGGCAAAAAGCAAAAATGGAAAATCTCATACTTAGAATATTTTTGGCCTTCTTTCAATTCTGTCCAATCGCGCTCTGCAGCTAGGCCCTAACTCCCCTTTTCCCCCATGGATTTCCTGAAAAACAAATGCAATCAACATTAGACTGTGCCAGCAGTGCTCCCAGACCCCAAAACCCACCCATAACAACCTAAAAGCCCGCCAAACAGCACCCCAAAGACAGGCAAGTCATCAAAAGTGCAAAATCTTTTTCTGCTCCGATTTTCTCCAAACCACTTTTATCTGGTATTAGACCTTCCCACCAATGGCCCCAGACCCGTCAACTGAGGCAGAAACAAGTAAAAGACCCCCAAACAGCCAAAAAGCAAAACTACAAAAATGGGGACTTTCAAATTTTCAGGCAAATTTCCCAAATCACTCCGCGCGCGCTCTGCAGCTAGGCCCTAACTCCCCTTTGCCACCATGGATTTGCTTCAAACCTCTTGCAATCAAAAGTATCCATACTTAGCAGTGCTCCCAGACCCCAAAACCCACCCACAACAACAAAAAGCCCGCCAAACAGCACCCCAAAGACAGGCAAGTGATCAAAAGCGCAAAATCTTTTTCTGCTCCGATTTTCTCCAAACCACTTTTATCCAGTATTAGACCTTCCCAGCAATGGCCCTAGACCTGTCAACTCACCCGCAAAGAAGTAGAACACCCCCCACAAGTGCAGAGTCTTTCTTCATTGGGCGTAATCCAGCCATCTGCTTTGAGGGAAATAGGAGTCTGGAGGAGGAGGATAGAGGAGCATGTTCTTGTGAACTTGTGAACCTGAGGAATGCAGACTGTGGCACCTTCAAATCAATAAGCAAATAAGTGAAGACAGTTCTGCTGATGGGCTTGTTTTTGTGATTAGGTGATTAAAGTTTTTTTATATAGATTTTGCAAAACAATGAAAGACAGACACACAGGAATAAAAGTGAATAAGGACGAAAAAGAAAGTTAATGATTCATTGACTCATTTTCAGGGCTCGGTGTCAGGGAAGAAGAGCTCGTCCTCATACTCTGCGAATTCAGGCGGAAGTAGGTCACCTAACAAAGAAGAACTTCCCTCATCTAAGTTGGTGTCCTCTTCGTCTTCTTCCTGCATGTATTCTCGTATTTTGTAATCTGGTGGTATGAGGTGCTGATTCATCTTGATCATTGTTAACCTCTCCACATTTTTGGGTGAGAGGCGGGTCCTTTTGCAAGTTACAATGCCACCAGCAGCACTGAAAACATGTTCAGAAGACACGCTTGTGAGTGGGCAAGACAAGTAATTTATAGCCAGGTTGGTGATCTTTGGCCACAATTCTCTTTTCCCATGCCAATACGCCAATGGGTCATCATGAGTATAGACCTCTGTTGAGTCATTCAGATAGTCCTGCACCATCGACTCAAGGTTCTCCAGGGTTCCTCCACTTTGCTTACTTTTTGCTGGGACCTTTTGAGAAGCAAACCCAAGCTGAGTTAGCCAATCCTCTTCTTCACACAATGTTACTGTTGTGTCTGGTGCAGATGATCCGGTTGCTGGTGACTTTAACGGCTGAGAGGGAAAATCACTCACTTCTGCCACAGCTACAGATGCAGAAGTGGATTCTTTTGACTCCGGATGGCCTGCTGATGCTGATGTACTGCCTTTTCCTTCAATTTCCTGCCGTTCTTTTTCAACCCTCCTGGCTGCCACAGCTAGCCAATGTTTGTACTTTGTAACTTCTGCGTCATCAAAAGGAAAGAATACTCTGCCTGCCAGTGCCTTTTTGTACCGTGGATCCAGACTAGTAGCACAAATGTAATGCTGTACTCTGTGGATCTTTTGAAGTCGTTCATCGCAAAGTAGGCGCTGTAATAACTTCTCCGCCAACTCAAATGCTTGTTCCTTTTCTTCATCATTTTGAAACGTAGAAGACACCGCCTTCAGTTGGTGCTCTAGCATGCGCAACAATGGGATAGCTTTTCCCAAATTACAGTCCTCCCTGCTGACTGCAGGCGTGAAGACCTCAAAAGGATGAAGCATGTCTGTCAGGCTTTTAACTAGCTTCCATTGCTGCACCTGTATCCTCAGGTCCTTCATAGCTGCACCCTGTGTAAAGAAATACTGATCCACTACCGCACACTGCTCAAGCAGAGGCTCAAGCATGTAGAAGGTTGAGTTTCAACGTGTTACCACCTCCTGGATGAGTGCTTTCACTGGCAGTTTACGTTCATGTTGCAGGCACCACAGCTGCTTCAGGGCTTTAAAAGAATGGTTGAAATTTGTGCACATTCTTCGGCAGGTGGTCGGTAACTCGCACACTGGACTTTCTTCACTCAATAATTTTTTAACAACCAGGTTTATACAGTGCGCCAAACACGGCACTATAGTTACCCGTATCCATGGCCTTAACTACATTGGCGCCATTATCCGTGGAAACATAACCATTCATGCGTTTTCTTGGGGACAGCCATTGAAAGACCTTTGTGTTAAACTCCTGCAAAATCTTTTCTCCTGTATGACTTTTCTCCATGTCAAACATGGCTAGTGTTGCATGATTCCGAGCAATTTTAAAAACGTTGTTCGTGTCAACACCTGCATTTAGCTTTGCTTTAACCCCTGAAAAAGAGACCCAGTGTGCAGTGATGCACATGTAATCAACGGCTTGGCAACTGGTCCACATGTCTGTTGTCAGGTGTATAGTGTGAACAGCACTCTTCTGCAAAACTGCCCCAATCACCTCCAGCACATCTTCATGTAGTGCTGGAACTGCAACTCTGGCAACATAGAACTGGCTAGTAACCTTCCATTTAGGGCAGAGCGTTGCCACTAATTCAAGAAAACCAACCCCTTCCACGAAAGAAAAAGAAAGAAGATCCCGCACTAGCATTTTAGCCAGCTTAGTGTTATACAGACGCATCATTGGGTGGTTGTGTTCAAATGGTGCATCTGAAAATAACATGCTTCTAATGGTGGGCTGGACCATTTTACGGGTTGATGATGAACTTTTTTGCATTGGTGTCACACTCTCTCCTACACTCTTAGTGTGACTCATATATCTTGCAGGGGGTGTGCTGCTGACAGGGGTACTGGGTGTAAGTGAAGAAATGTTTGACGCTTCTTCCTCCTCGTCATCATCAGATGGAACATCAACGGATACAGTTTGTTGACTTACAATTCGGGATTCCTTGATCTCCTTTAGGTGCGCATGGCATTTGACAGTGTGCTATCTCACAAGATGACCTCTCTGGCCTCCGGTACCATAGTTGGTACCAAGCTTACCACGACTAACTCGAAGCTTACAAATTGTACAAATGGCTATGTTTTCCCTTGTTGGTCTAACACTAAAGAAGTCCCAAACTGCGGACTTCAAATGTCTGTGAGGGGCGGAGGAGGCGATACTGGGAATGCTAATGCCAGATGAAGTGGAGGATGTGTGTTGCAGAACTTTACTACGTTGTGCACTTGCAGCACCACTAATTGAGGAAATGGAGGTTGAGGTGGATGGAGGTTCCTTCTGGTGAGAACATATGGAAGCGGTAGGTGTTGGTGTACTAGTTAACTGCATTAGTGGTGGTCCCATTGCCACGTTGACAACATCACGCTCAGCAGCATTTCGGGCTAGGGTTGAAATGTCTGTTTGCTGCATGCCCGCTGAGGCTGGAGTGACGTGTATGATGACTGCGTCGTCATCGTGAGAGTCTTCATCAGCAGGAGTATACGCCACTTCTTGTTCAGCGTCATCATCACACTCCATAAGTGCGAGACTTTCGGGGACCTTCCTTTTACGCTTAGCTACCTTTGTCAGATCATGGTGTGCCTCACTCTCAGGCAGCTGTGTTGGTTCCCAATTGTCATCCATATCATCAGAAGGAAGGGGTCTTGAAGAAGATGTAGACACCATCCTTGATCTTTTCCTTGCTAGGGATCTGGAAGACAATGAATGATCAGGAGGAGTGGCTTCCTCAAATAATACCTCAGCTTGAATGTCGATTTCCTGATGTGCCCCTACTTTGGGAAGAACAACTATTGTGGGCACTTGTGCCGCTCTATGCACCTCTGCTTGGGCATCTCCTTGCGCTGCCTCTCCTTCTACATGTACTTGGGCTTGTACTTGCACATGTGGTTGTTGTTGCGGCTGTGGTTGCTGAACACTCATCAGATGAGTTACAACAACCTGTGTTGATTGAGGGATGCTGCTACTTTCTTGCGATGAGCCAACATAACTGGTCGATGGTGATTGAACAACTAGACTGGCTGCCTCTGCAGCACTCAAGGGCTTGGACTTAAGTTGGCGTGGTGGTGGTGGCACTGAGCCCAATGGAGCAGGGGTGCTCCTCCCAGCTTGGTCCCCAGCAAGGCCCGCTGCTGCTGAAGGCGTACTTTTTTTTCCCCAAAAAATGCGGCGGTTGGCACACCAGTATCCTTGGTAAGTGGCGCCACTTGGTTCTTCTGCTCCTTACAGACAACCTTCTTGCTAGAGGAACTACGGGCAACTTTTTCAGATGTCAGAACAGAAGGCCGCAGTTGCACAAGTTGCAGAGTTGTCTGAGGCCACACGTGACGTTGTGCTGCACACACCGCAGCAGGACGTGTTCCTGGCACTGATGAGGAACGATGAAGCTGATAATTCGTCTTTCTGCACCTAAAAGCAAACAAAGCCAGAGGAACATCAGTTAAATAAATGTTGCATATGTAGCGCTTCAATTAATAGTTTGCAAGTAAGCATTTTTATTATACCCACCCCCCAAAATGGAAAGACCAATAAAATGCACCACTGACAGAGTACCCCTGAGCATAATGGATGAAAGCATGGCAGACTGGGTACAGGCCTATGGCACAACAAAGCACACTGCCTGGCTTCAAAATCGCCCCTAGACACCCACCACATGGCCAGGCCCTGCCTGTACCAGTCCTCAAAATGGACCCCACCCACATGGACAGGTCCCATCAACACCCCCAAAAATCTAAAAAATACACAAAAATCACAGCAATCCAATGCCATCCATGCCCTCAATCATCTTCAAATTCAAGAAACCCCACAGAAAGACTAGGCCCATGCACCACAGAGTACCCCTGGGCAAAAGGCTGCAACAACAGCCCAAAAATCGAAAAACACACAAAAATCACCACAATCCAATGCCATCCATGCCCTCAATCATGTTCAAATTCAAGACACCCCACAGAATGACTAGGCCCATGCACCACAGAGTACCCCTGGGCAAAAGGCCCCAACAACAGCCCAAAAATCAAAAAACAGACAAAAATCACCACAATCCAATGCCATCCATGCCCCCCATGATGTTTACATTAAAGAGACCCCACAGAAAGACTCAGTCCATGCACCACTGAGAACCCCTGGGCAAAAGGCCCCATCAACAGCCCAAAAATCGAAAATTCCAAAATTGTAGTTGCAGCAACCGTAATGCCCCAAACAAACTTACTTGTCAAAAAGGCCTCAAATCCAAATATCCAGCAGCATCCACAAAAAGTAATCCTTCCAGGTCAAGATCCAAATCAAAGTGACCAGGACATGAACAAAGCACTGGGAGGAGCCTGCTGGACAGGAAGAGGACGTTGGAGACTGTGGGGCACTTCCTTCCTCTTAACCCCCCCCCCACAAAATGGACTCCTTGCAAAAAAAAGTGCAGGCAAATGTCAACCTGAGGAGTTATTCTGATAAAAATCATAATTTTCAGAAGGTTTATGCCGCTTGCTGGTGGATTTCTTGTGCAGAATTGCAAATTTTGCAATTTCGCGAGTGCGAGATTGTTGCTGCCCGCCGCATCTACGTCTTCGCAATTGCGAACTCCCGCGATGCGTGATCACGGCGTACTCACGTTGACAAACTCTCGCTGTGCAAGGTGGCAAGCCGCGATGATGTAATCGCGGTCGACAAACTCCCGCGGGATTCAGCCGCAAGATCCAAAATGGCGCAGCACACGCAAAACATGAAGAAAAACAACTCTGCAAACGCTGAATGACGGTAAGTGAATGCCGCGCGCCGCAATATTATATCACCAAGCAAAGAAATCCGCTCCGTGCGAATTTGCGAATTTTCAGCAAATTCGTGAGAGTTCGCGGATTGCGAATTTGCCGAAAATCCGCAAATTTCGCGAGCGGAACTGATTTTACGCCCATGCTTACTCATTATCCAAGAACTCCAATACCTGTTTCACATTGTTGTCCTAACTCAATGTTAATTGTTGAAAAAAAGATGCACAAACCTCATATAGTAAACCACAAGCCAATAGATGATACACTCACCTTTGTAAAGCACATGTAATGAAGCATAGCCTGAAGATGCTGTTGTTGTTTTCCCACTTCGAGAATGTTTCCCTTTACCCTAATCAATTGGGTCAGGTTCTAGTCATTGACTGCAGAACTCACCCCTTACCCCACCCCACCGCCTTGAGACCCTAATGGATGATTAGCCAAGCTCTATTAGAACTCAGATTGATTGACAAGCTTTCTGAATCGTTTATCTGTCAAAACAGCAACTTACGTCCTACATGACACTCGTTGAGGGAATCAGCTGATAGAATGTTGATGTGACGTTACAGATACAAGAGGAGTTTGTTTCCTATTTAAGGTACCAGAAAAAGGATATTGCACAACTGAAGTGACATATTCAAGGGGCATGCAAGAATGCAAAAAAAATCATTAAGCCCCAAACAAGTCTAACAACACAAACAGTGTTAAGTAGCCATGGTCGGAACAAATCTGATCACCTATGTAGGCTGTCGTGATTTCCATACCTTTTGAAATCACTGCATATCAGTGTTTCTTCGACTGCCTAACTCCCCCCCCCAAAAAAAAATAGACAATATCTATGTTTTCCAGTGGTTACAAAACATTTTGTTTTTGCAGTGATTTGTTTTAATGCACATATTAAATTTAAAGGAGATGTACTGCAGAGTGTGTAGTATACTTCCATTAGTAGTGTGGCCAATGAACTTACAGTAGTCTGTCTAAAGCATAGAAAGTCTGTGTACTGCACTTTCACTCACATCATATTACCCTCTGTCTAATCTCAGTACTTCTCACAGGACTCAATAAAGACTCTTTCTGGGTCACATGACTATTAATGGATTAAGAAAGTAAAAGTACTGTATTCAAATGGTTTAATAAACAAATTCCTGGACACAGCTCAGTGTAATTCTTCTACTCCTTACTGAACATTATGAAATTGTAGGGGTGGTAATCCCTGCCGACAGCAGAATACCTTGTGAATCATAGAAAAGTTTGAATTATACCAGATGAAAGTGTAACTTTATATGCTAAGGTACCTGAAACCTTATGTTTTAAGGATTTTCACCACTGCTTTTCTGCCCTCTTTGTCTGACTACATTAACGTGGCACTGCTGTTGTGTAGACATTCGTAGCAATCAATTGTCCCCATTGCAAATGTCTCACTATAAGTCAGTCATGAGCTTTTAACAGACATTACTTTGCATTCTGGGACGTGAAACATTGTTTTTAGCATTGTTAGAGGCAGCAATTCTTCAGTGCCCTCTGGAGTCAAGAGGGTCTACAAACTCTAACGGACTGGTGTCTGAATTTTGGTGGGAGATGACATGGATAGATGGTTTGAGGCTTATGAGATTGCCCTGTAGATGCAAAAGATTAGTGAGGAGGATTGGGGAGCTAGTCTGTGGAGGCACATTCCTACTGAGGGGAGAGACATCCTAATGGCTGTTGATGCAGGTGACTAGATGCAGGTGACAAGATGAGGTATCCTCCCATGAAAGAAGCCTTGATCAGAAAAAATGGTTGCCCTAGATAAGTATAGGCACAGGTTCTGAAAAGTCAGAAGCTGTTTAAACACCCCTGGATGGATTGTGCTGAATTTGTTTGCAAGGCACTTGATGATTTGATGAAGGGCAGAGAAGTCAAGAATTATCAGTGGTTGTTCAGTCTTTGTTTTCCAGCCCTGCACCAACACCTTGTCAACTGTAAACTCTCTGGCCCTAGGTAGCTTGATAAGGAGGCGGATATCTGGATCCACACCAGGGTACAAAAGAAGGTTACTGGAGGTGACCCCTAGAAGGATGGTTCAGGCTCCCCCCAGCAAAGTGAGGTGGAGGTCAAGGGAGACACAGACAGGTCCCAGAGAAAGGAGGTAGCAACGTTTTCCCATAACCCTTCTGAGAAATAGGGAGAAGGTTTGGATCACAGGTGCCCAGGGAGCCTCATGTCCAGCCCCGCTGCTTTGACTGTTCCCAGCTAAGGCACAAGCAGGAGAAGTTTGTCTGTCCTTAGAAACCAACCACCCGTAGTATCTCTACAGGAGTGGCCAATGTGGCCTCAGGGGTAAAACGTCCCCAGGAGCAGCTTATATACCATGCCATAATCTCCCTTAGCTGGTAGGTGAACACAGGGGGTGAGTTGTTGATCCCTGAAAGTGACTGGGTTCCCAGTCACTGCTCTGAGGGACACAGGGGCTAGCCAGACCATGATTGTGGAAAGGCACATTTTCGCTGAGCAGTACACCAGTCAAGGTGTGTAGGGTAATGCAGGCCCAAAGGCAGTACTGCTTCTGCGCTGTGGCCCTGGTGTCCCTGTAGTGGGGTGGGGAGATGACCCCAAGGAGGGTCTTATGTAGTCCCCAGATGCCCATAGACTGCATTCTGAAGAATGAGTTGCCCCTGGTGTCACAGAATCTGGGAGGAAGGGTGGCTTGACAGTTCAGTTTTCTGGAGGTACCACTTCCAGGTGGAAGGTGCAGGACCCCAAATGGAGGGGCAGGGTGATAGAGAACTCTCCGCTGTCACTTATTTAGCCTCAGGGACGGACCCTGGCCTGAGTGACCAGTTTAACAATACTACCCCTGAACTGGTGAGAGACATAGTGGAGAAAGGGTAGAAGACACCTGGGGCTACTGCCTCCTACCCTGAGAAATAATAGAGGTCAGTGAAACCAGGATGGTGTAGGGCCTGGTTGTGGACAACCCAGAACCCAATCCAGAACCAGAGTGCCTCACTCCCAGCCTGCCCAGAATGGCCGATCAGGATGTGGATGGACCATCAGTCACAGCTAAGTTCCCTTTGTGTGTGGCCATCTCGAGGGAATGTACAAAGCACAGCTGTCACCCACCTCAGATGTGTATTCAGAGAGATGCAGAAGGAACCAAAAGCCTGAAGTAAGAAAATAGCAAATTTCAAAAAGTGGCATTTTTTCAGAATTGCAACTTAAAATCTGCCTTAACCATACGTTGTAATTTTAAAATATGATTCCAGAGACACCAAACTTGGGGGTCCAATCTCTTCACAACTTGAAATTACACTTATAAAATGTATTAATGTAATCCCAATTTTATACTATGGGAGAGATGGGCCTTGCAGTGGTGAAAAATGAATTTAGGAGTTGTTTACCACCAGGACATGTAAAACTTAGAAGCAGAGATCCTACTTTTTATGTTCGGTGCAACCTGTCCTTAGGCTGTCTACAGCCTACCTTAGGGATGACTCATATATATAAAACATGGTGGCAAAGGGGATAACTTGCCAGGTGGACATGGCAGTTTAAAACTGTAGATACAGGCTCTACAGTGGCTGAAGTGGGTGGCACAATCAGTGCTGCAGGCCCACTAGTAGCATTTAATTTACAGGCCCTGGGCACATGTAGAGCACTTTACTATGGACTTATAACTACATTAAATATGCCAATAGTGGATACGACAATGCTACCATGTTTTAAGTCGAGAGCACATAAATCTTAGCACTATGTATCAGGGGTAAAGTACCCGAGTCCTAAAGCCAACAAAAATGAATTCACCAAAATGAGAAGGAGGAAAGCAAAACATTTCGGTTGACCCTGCAGAAAGGGCCATTTACAACACTGGTGTAATAATTTCACCCCTATCCCATGCGCATGGTGGCAGCACTTGTCACTCCACCTTGCATTGAATGTTGAAAGCCTAGGGTTTGTCAGTTCCTTACTTTCCTTTCTTTGAATGACATTTTAATTTGTGGGTGTGCAGGTGTGTATCAGTATTTATATGTTTGCACCAATGAAGGATGTTTTCCCTCCATAGAGGTTTTAACAGTTATTATAGATTTAATCCTAAAATAGGACAGCCTACACATACCACATGTTAATTCATTGTTTCAGAGGTGAATTCTAACAATCTTAAAACTGTTAAGGAATCTACTCACTTCAAAACCAGTGATTAATTTGCTCAAACAACCATTAGATTTCTCCAAGTAAAACATCCTCAGTTCAACACAAAAGGCAATAGTGATCCAAAAGAACACTCAGTCCAACAAGAAACTATCTAGTAGTTATAGGAGTAATATTCTTATCTTAAAACTCTTCAGGTAGGAAACTATGAGCCTTATCAAGAGTTTAGCAGACAGGTCCTCCATCACAAATGTGACAGAGATCCTGTTCACCTTTTTACAAGTGTACCCTAATGCACTTGGAATAAAGTTTTTAGAATACCCATCACTTGTGAGATGGCATACCTACGCACCAAACTCTAAATCAGACCTTAGGAACCATGAGAGGTCCACATAAATAAATGCCTGCTTGAAAAAACAGCGACAACAGCAATTGTGAAGCAGTAAGATGTGAAAATTCTAAACTAAGCTACTAGGACGTTTCAGCTGACTGACTTATCCCACAATGCAGGAACATCGGACTTCAGAGAATTCTATGGTCCTTGTGAAGTGGGAAGGCTTGAAAGCTTATTTTACACAAAGTTTGGATATAGTAAATGAATGTGTACAATTAAAAGCCAAAGGCCTCAGCTTATGTGACTGAATAGCCTCTCTTAACTACTTTTATGTCACCATAATTCCACATTATACGTTGGCGCTAAAGAAACTACATGGAAGTTACATAAGTGTAACCTTGATTTCCCACATTTTTCTCAAATTTATTTTTGCTGGTATTACTAATCTCTGCCTGTGACACAGTAAATTAGTTCAACAGTTTGTCTGCATTGCCACTAAAATGGTACTATAAATTGTTGTGATGCAATGGGTATATTATTCTCTCCAGTAAAGACATTTTAATCCCCCAGTGGCTTGGAAGTTAAATATTATATACTACCCAAATACATGACAGAAATGTATGGGTGTCCTAAATAACTCCAACATGGCCCAACGGTCCACTGAAGACTAGATCCTGCACTAGTTGTGGCTGTAGAGAGCCCTGGTACCCAGACGTTTGACCTGAGGATGTGGGACTACAAAATACTAGAAAAAACTAAGCCTGGGCGTAGTTCGCGTAGCCGCACTCCGCGAGCTACGCGAAGATGTACTTGCACTCCGCGAACTACGCATAGCTCCGCAAGCATGCGTAGTAGCTTGCTTGACCCGTTTGCAAGCCATTTTTCATCTTCGGGAGCGCCGTGGAACTCTGGAACCTGCTCGACACCACATCTCCAGACGTCGCCTTCCTCACCGAAACATGGATGAATGCCTCCTCAGCGCCCGACATCGCCGTCGCCATCCCGGACGGATACAAGATCACCCAGAGAGACCGCGTCAACGAGACAGGAGGAGACATCGCCATCGTCCACAAGAACACCATCCGCATCACGACCAACTCAGACGACACCCTCACAGCCGTTTAACATCTTCACTTCCAGATACACACCAACCCCAAGACCACACTCAGAGGCACCCTCATCTACAGACCCCCAGGACCTCGCACACAATTCAGCGAAGACATCGCAGACTTCATCAGCCCGCACGCCCTCGCCTCCGCTGACTACATCCTCCTAGGGGACCTCAACTTCCACCTGGAGAACAACAACGACAACACCACCACCACCCTGCTGGACAACCTCGCCAACCTCGGACTCATGCAACTGGTGAACACCCCCACCCACTACGCCGGACACACGCTTGACCCAGTCTTCTCCTCCAGCAAGTACATCTCCTTCAGCCACTCCACCGGACTCCACTGGACAGACCACAGCTGCGTCCACTTCAGCTTCAGAAAGACCACGACTCACCACCACCCGCAACAGGTTCCCCGAAGGAACTGGAACAAGATCACCACCGACCAGCTCACCACTTCCCTGAGCTCACCACCACTTCACCACACCACTTCACTTCACGCAGCCAACAACCTCACACAGTGGATCACCAATTGCGCTCGCCCAACCAGCCTCGACCACTCGCAGTCCGGCTTCCACGCCAACCACAGCACCGAGACCGCCCTCATCGCAGCCACTGACGACATCCGAGCCCTGCTCGACAACTGGGAAACAGCGGCCCTCATCCTCCTGGACCTCTCCGCAGCATTCGATACGGTCTGCCACCGCACCCTAGTGCAGCGCCTCAGCAACATCGGAATCCAAGAGAAGGCACTGGAGTGGATCATCTCGTTCCTCACCGGAAGAACCCAGAGAGTCCGTCTCCCCCCATACAGATCCAAGGCCACCGAAGTCATATGCGGCGTACCACAAGGATCATCACTCAGCCCCACCCTCTTCAACGTCTAAATGAGCCCCCTCGCAGCCATCGTATGCCAACACAACCTCAACATCTCCTACGCCGACGACACCCAGCTGATCCTCTCCCTCACCAACGACCCAGGAACCGCCAGAACCAACCTACACGAAGGGATGAAAGAGGTAGTCGAGTGGATGAGGAACAGCCACCTGAAACTGAACTCAGACAAGACGGAAGTCCTCATCCTTGGATCATCACCCTCCGCCTGGGACGACTCCTGGTGGCCCCCTGCCCTGGGCAGCGCACCCAAACCAACGGACCACGCACGCAACCTGGGCTTCATCCTGGACTCCTCCCTCTCGATGACCAGACAAGTCAACGCCGTCTCATCATCATGCTTCAACATCCTACGCATGCTCCGAAAGATCTTCCCATGGCTCGCCACCGAAACCAGGAAGACGGTCACACAGGCACTCGTCACCAGCCGACTGGACTACGGAAACACCCTCTATACCGGAACCACAGCCAAACTCCAGAAAAGACTCTAACACATCCAGAACGCCTCCGCACGACTCATCTTGGACATCCCCTGACACAGCCACATCTCCGGACACCTGAGAGACCTTCACTGGCTCCCCGTCAGCAAGAGAATTACGTTCCAACTCCTCACCCACGCACACAAGGCCCTCCACGACCTGGGCCCCAGGTACCTCAACAACCGCCTGACCTTCTACACTCCCACCCGCCAGCTACGATCGACCAGCCACGCCCTCGCCGCCGTGCCACGCATCCGAAGATCCACCATGGGAGGAAGATCCTTCTCCTACCTGGCAGCCAAGACTTGGAACTCCCTCCCCATCCACCTCTGCCTGACCCAAAACCACCTCTGCTTCAGGAAGCAACTCAAGACATGGCTGTTCGAGCAGTAGCGGACCCCCCTCCCCCAAGTGCCTTGAGACCCTCTGGGTGAGTAGCGCGCTATACAAATATCCTGATTGATTGATTGATTGCCTGCATGCTCGGGATGTGTAGCGCGCGAAGTTACCCATGAGGTTTGTCCCGCCCGCTCGCGTCCCCTTATTTCCGGTCACTACTAACGTGTTCGCGAGTTATTCTGTGCCAGATTGCAGTTTCTGCGTGTTCGGCAACTCGATCTTACCGACAAGCATCCTCGCGCACGCGAAAATGCTATTGAGCACGCGAGAACTACGCTACGCAGCAGTTTGCGGAGTATTCGACAACTTCGCGTTCTCCGCGGAGCGCGGAGTTGCCGAAACTCCGCAAACTCCGCGAACGGAGCGTAGTTCTTCGCCCAGGGTTAGAAAAAACATTCCCAGCAGAGAAAATTAGGACGTAATCATTTGTTTCTCATTTGAACAAGGTCCTGAGGGCTGGTCAGGGATAGTACACATTAGTTGAACAAGAAAACCACGTTGTCTCACTGAGCATGCACTGAAAACTGTGGGACCTCACACTAAAGTTACCTGGCATTGTAGAGCCCTGTTTGGCTACAGCTTCCAGCATCAAGATTTTGAGAGCCAATCAAGTGACTAAGTCCAAATATAAATACTTGGATGATTTTGAAAATATATCTCAGCAGCAAAGCAACTAAGCATGGGCAAATTTTGCGAATTCGCGATTCGTGAATTTGTGTATTTTATCGAATTCGCAATCCGCAAAATCCGCAAACTTTCGAGAATTTGGGGATTTTTTCTTTTTTGTGTGTTCGCAAGGGTTTCTGCCAGTTCGCAAAGGTTTTTTACCATTTCACAAACGCAAACTTACTTGTCGGGTCGCAACGGTCGCGACCATGTTGTTTGTACGTCTGGGGTCCTAGGGAGTTACGATGTAATGTTCTTTTACCATATAGCAATCAGCTCCTAGAGCCGGAAAGAGAAATCCTCTCCAACAAAGAAACAGCCATGCCATCACGACCTTGATCTTGGACTTGTGAAGGTATTTTTCTTGACCATGGCTTAATGACTGCCAACAGACAGTCAGTTTGCACACTTGTATCCCTCACCCACTTTCACCACCACCGCATGTTAACTGAACCCAACCGTGCTCCCAAATCCGACACACGGAACCACTGCACATGCTTCAAGAATTGCGCACAAAGAAGAGACCACCATCTTCACTGATATAGATCTATCACCATGTCACTGCGCCGTTTTTAAACGTTATTTTTTTAAACGTTATGAATATCACTACTCACCTTCACACTAGTCAATTGTCTGCGAGTAGTAACACAGCAACGGCCCTAATAAGTAGCACTTGGGCCCTGTCGATTGGTTTTAAATTCTTATCAATTCAGGCGGATGCCTTACTTTATGTTTCTATTTTTTGCGGCGAGTTAGTTCGCGTGGTTTTTTGCGTTTCCGCAAGCCGCTGGTAGCGCAACGACGCGAAGTTACCCTAGCGGTCATACATGGGCGCGGCCATCTTGCTTGCGTGACGTATTTCCATTTCCGGGCGCTATGTGTAATCTCGCAAAGTGTGCGGCTCGCTAGTACAAGTTCACGTGTGATCGCGGGGGAAATCTCGCGCGAACTTACCCACACGGTCGTGAACGGGCGCGGCCATCTTGTTTTTTTCCTTACAGGCATTCGCATTGTAATACAGGCTATGATTGTAAATTGTCCTGATGATGATCCCATTTCATTAAGAGCCCTTAGGGATCGAAACGTCGACGCTTTGAACAGTGTTACATATGATCTAATGTGTATAATCAACTGTTGACACTGTTGGGTGTACTTTGCGAAACTATCTATTGAAATCGCAAGCCACCCCTTGGCTCTAAAAATCTTTTCTTCTTGCCTGAAATACCTCTTTTCTTCCTTCTACCTTGCTTGACTCTATTGGTTTTCCAACCTTGCGGGATAGGTACAGGACTGTACCCTATCTTGTTGTTCATATCTTGACCCTCTCTAGGTCAAGGTAATTCTATGTTATTCTTAATAAATTACTCTACGCCCGGCTGGGCGATAAAAAATATAGTACTGATTGTGGTCTATATTAGCATCTCCTGTTACATCCTAACTCCCTAGGACCCCTGTTTCCTATAATAACTAAGTTAACCCATGGTCCGAAGGCCCCTCTACGGGTTTCCTTGTGTTCCAAAATGTTTGTACGTCTGGTTCATCACAGCACCCTCTGTTTCACCGCTGCCACCCTCTGGTTCACCCATGCCACCCTCTGGTACATCACTGCCACCCTCTGGTTCATCACTGTAGATTATGGGGGAAAAGCACACCTGCCCTGCCTCAACCGACATGAATTGATTTGGGGCTGATTAATGTGTCACTGCATTTGAGCTGGCACCTGCTTCCTTAGTTGTAAGTGCTTCCTGATTACTGATGAGCTTGAACTTTTGCACCTGCTTTCAGTTTTGCAAAATTCATTAGCACACCTGCCCTGCCTCAACTAACATGAATAAATTAGGGGTTGATTAATGTGTCACTGAATTAGAACTTCCAGTCTGGCACCTGCTTCCTTATCTGTAATTGCTTTCTGTTGCAGTGTAATTTTTTTTAACAGGACCTTTGTGGCATACTTGTAGCTATTCTCTGAGCCTGCTGTGAGGGTCAGAGCAGGGTCATAGAATAGTTGCAAGTAGGCAACTGAACTCTGGAGGGGTCCTTCAGGAAGCACTACAGGGAATGGTTACTAATGATGAGCTTGACCTTTGGCACCTGCTGAGTGCTTTCAGTTTTGCAAAAATAATTTTTCTGCAATTTCGCAAGATTTGCGGGCGCGATTTTGCGCGAAATCGAATTCGGAAGCCGTGAATTCGTGCGAATATGCGATTTGTATTTTTGCGGCGAGTTAGTTCGCGTGGTTTTTTGCGTTTCCGCAAGCCGCTGGTAGCGCAACGACGCGAAGTAACCTAGCGGTCATACATGGGCGCGGCCATCTTGCTTGCGTGACGTATTTCCATTTCCGGGCGCTATGTGTAATCTCGCAAAGTGTGCGGCTCGCTAGTACAAGTTTGCGTGTGATCGCGGGGGAAATCTCGCGCGAACTTACCCACACGGTCGTGAACGGGCGCGGCCATCTTGTTTTTCATTTATTGCTATAGTTCTGGGCATGCTTTCTGTATCCTCTCTCAATCTCTGCCATCCTTTGCTTGTTTGAAGTTTTTTTTATCTATTTTACCTATTATCCATCCCTCTATTATTCTAGCTCTATATTTTTGTGTTTTCTGCTACTTTTGGTTAATTTTAAACTACTTTTTTAAACTCTTTTCTTTTCTTCTTCCATATTCTATTTCTTATTTATTATTTACCTTCCTTTCTGCCCAGACCGTGGTAAAGGGAGCCAGGAAGCAGCCAGAGAAGGGGAAGGGTCCCGCACCACGTGCCCGGCTCTCGTGCGGGCGTTTGAGGGGGGAGCTAGTGATGCCACGGGAGATCTTTAGCGCGGAGGAGGTGGCCGCACTAGTGTTCTATGTACAGCGCCACCTCCCCAGGACCATCATGGCAGGCGGCAAGATTGCAAGCGGCTACGGGCTCCGGGAGTGCCGGAAGCGGTGGGAGAAGGTGTGCCGGGCCATGTATTCTCACTCTCGGGTCCGGCGCACCTACAACCAGGCCACCCACCATTGGACGGATCTCCTGGACCGGGAATGCGACCTGCTCGACCTGCTCGGCATCTAGATCCCCGGGCTTGGTGAGTAGTAGTAGCTATTTCATCACTACTCTGTTTTCTCCTGCTCTGTGTGTTATTATATTGCAAATTATTGTTTTTTACCAAGAGCAATAATGATGCCGATTACATTGTAGGTAAATTATATTTCAAAATCTTCTGTGCATTTCAGGTGCACTGCTCTCCTTCTCAGTAGCGTTGCTACTATGCTTATTTGTTTTCGATTTTGTGTTCATTTCATTGGCCTGAGAAATTATGTATGAGTGTAAGTTACAGAACTGCGTAATGCTAGACATTAAGGGGCAGATATGCAATTACTGGTGCATCCCTGCAAAGTAGCAGGGATGCGCCAGTAATTGTGCGCCACGCCACCACCACCCATGGTGGCGCACCATGGGCCCAAAACGTCACTGAAGAGTTACGCATATGTGCCGTAAAGGCGGTGCATTGCTGGAGTTGCGTCGCAACAATCGCGCAGCTCCAGCAATGCTCTGGGGTGCCCTATCTCCCCAATGCTGCGTCAATCCGTACGTCTGCTTCAAGCAGGTGCTGGGTTTGAGTGACGCATCATTGTCCTAAAAGTGACTGATTGAAATCTTGTAGATTTCCCTCAGCCACTTTTAGGATGCATTCCTGCGCAGGAACGCCCTCCTTTGCGCCTGAACGCCCCCTGATGGCGCAGAGCTTTACAACGTGATGCATCTCCCATATGCGTCACGTTGTTAATATATGCCCCACCATGGCGCCTCTTTTGTTCTGCCACTGCGTCACAAAAGTCACGCAACAACAGAGCAAAAGAGTCGCAAGGGGCTTGTAAATCTGCCCCTGCAGACTCAAGTTAGTCCTTCCTTTGTACACCTGGCAATAAGAAGAAATAGTGGTGGTGGATTGATAATTCGAGTTTTTTAATGACTGGTTAATGTAGTAGGAAACTTTTTAGTGTTGTCACTGATCTGCAATCATGATGGAGTTTGTCTGTCACTTTGCATGCTGCGGACTGCTGCCTGCCAGTCCTAGGCAAACCTTTTTAGTAGTTTGTTTAGTGAGTTACATAACTTTCCAAGTCGACGGTCCGCAAATCAAGCAACACTAATATCGTAGTAGACCACATGAGATAGGTCAATATATCCCGTGGAATAGTTGTCTATTTGCTATTTCGCCATTACATTTTGTTATTGTCCTTTTGAAATGGTTCATTTGGTTGACAACAATCATCCATGTTTTCGGGTCTTTCTTTCTTTTATGTTGCACATCAGCTCCCCCCAGGGGCAAGAGGACAGAGGAGGAGGGGGTATCAGCTGCTGCTGCTTTAGAAGGCCAGGATCGGTCAGGCGAGGGCTCCTTTGCTGGCCCCGGTAAGTTTTTATTTTAATATAGAGTACCTATTTTTTCCTAGCGTTCCTCATTCGATTTTTCCTAAATCGTCTTTGATCTTCTTGTAGACTGTAGCTAAATTCTTATCCTGCCTCTACTATGACTCCTGTGGTCTTACTAGATTTACTAGATTATTCTTATTAGTGTGTCTGTGTAGCTAACTAAGATTGCACATTTGGCCAAAGGTGTTAAACGAAACTTCCATTCTAGTCAGCAATAGCTCTATGAGTGCAGTCCTCTTGGATTGTCCATAATGTCTTTTCAAGCCTTCTAAATGTTTATGCTTTGACAATTACCAACAATAAAATGTGAATGACCACCAAGAAAGAATAAGATACTACTTTACTTTTGGTTTGGAGAGGAGGACAATCCATACTACTACTGTTGCAGGAACAAATCTGCACAAACAGAACTATGGACACTAAATAGAGCATTGTTTATCAATTATAATAGCGCTGGTAGACTTTCCACATACCTCAGTGATATCAGACTTTGAAGAACCCCCAATCTCCTTACCGACTAGATAGTGTGGCAGAGTCATTTAGCTCCCAAATTCATCGATGATTGATCCCCAATGATGATTATCCAACGCAGGACAAGAGTACGGAGTCAGAGTCCAGAAGTGTCAGAGGCACGGACTCATGCTTGCAAATTGCAAAACCTTTTGCTCAGTCA
This sequence comes from Lissotriton vulgaris, assembly GCF_964263255.1. Lineage (NCBI taxonomy): Eukaryota > Metazoa > Chordata > Amphibia > Caudata > Salamandridae > Lissotriton > Lissotriton vulgaris. Next base: position 159,482 of record NW_028242051.1, on the reverse strand, counting down.
CTCTTGACCAAAAACCACAGAGTCTATTTAAGTTTTAAAGCTTTATTAAAAGTAAAAACATTTATTAAAATCAAGCTTGTAATAAAACATAAACGGTTGATTAAAAATGGAAAAGTGCTTAGTGATTTATTTCACACATTTATTGTGGGTGAGCCGAACCATTACCTAGTTTGAACTTTAATTTTTCTTTTTGGTGCTGAATCTTTGGTCAATCCGTCCTAGTGATGATGATCTGATCTTGCTCTTGTTCTTAGAAGTGAAGCTTCTGTCTGTTATGAGAAAATTGGTGCGTGTTAAAAAGCAAGCATTCATCAGTTGTGCCAAAAAGTGCAGCAAGACAACACCCTTCCCTGGAAAAAGGGACATTTTTACTTTAGAGTAGACAGTCACAAATTATTAGATTGGTTTCTGTATTCACATTTCTTCATTCCTAGACAAAATACTAGTGAGAGGTGTATGTCTATGACATCTAACATTCTTAAATGTACTTTGTAGGTGGAAAATCTGGTCCCGGGCCAGTGTGGAGGTGGAGGAGGACACTTCTGGGGAGGAGGCGGTGCAAGTGCCGGAGGAAACTGTTGTGAGGGTTGCCACGGTAGTGGCGGGCAGTGGTAAGCTGTTATGTTCCTTACTTATTGAGATTGCAGATTGCAGAGTGTGCTCTCTGCACGGTTGTAGTATGTATGTTCTACAGTTAAGTTACTATACTGTTAAGAAGACTTTCAAATTTAGAACAAAGTTTTAATCAACCAGGTAGTAGCCTCCTCTAAATTTACTTCAACTCAGCGGTGAATTATTTTTTCGAGAATCCAAATCAGATCTGAAATGAACTTGAAGGATGGGATGAACGAAAAGCGAAAGAAGGGTGTAAGTAAGTGTGGAAGGACGAGCAAGTTAAAAGTAATGATGACTGACAAAGAAGAATGATACGTGTAAGATTGGTGCCCGAGGTGGCTGGGAAGGAATATGATGCATGGCTGGGTGAAGGATGGAGAAAGGATGGGTGGAAGGAGAACAGCCTGGGTGGATGAAACAGAAACTGTATGTGTGTGCAATATATTCTTTGGTTAAAATTCAAATGAAAGTCAAGCACGGATGTATGGCTTGCGGTTTCCCAAATAAAATGAAAAGGTTGTTTTCCCGTGACAAAACGTAAGGTTTATCCAGATGAGAGACATGAAGAAGAATGATTGACATATAGTTTGAATGGATGGATGCCTGGATCATGGTACTATCTGACTCTTAGATAGCATATCTGTATCTAGAGAGAGTAGACGGTCACTGGATGAACTAAGTGTTACTTTGAAGAGCATGTAACACCGCACCCGCACGCCCGTCCCAGTTTAGGAAAGGCAAGGAAAAGAAGTTTTAATTTTGTCCGAATACTACCATGAATAGTAGCAGTAGTTTGTATTGCAAGCACAGCATATATCCTGCTTTTACGATGGCCACTCACTACCTCTGTTAATAAGTTTAGTAGAACTCAGTCATTCATGTGTGGATGTATCACTGTTCACTCAATAAAAAGCAAAGCACCTAAAGTCATCCCATATGTAAGCAAATACATACCATGTGCAGTGATAGATAATCAGATAATTTATCCTCTTCATTTTCCTTTTCTAGTATTCATTGGCACTCTAGGGTGAAAGTTAAATTAATTAAGCAGTAGCCCTTGTAACAGAGTATTCTCAGTGCCACCCGTAATAGAAAAGTAAAAGCATCACCACCTGCATGTACTGGACTGGTACAGTAACGCAAATCTGTCTCTCTCATCATGGCGGGTGTCTGTTTTTATTGGGTGCAAGTTGACTGCGCTGGCATTATGCCAGCTTGCAGAAGTTAACGTACCAATTTTGGTAAACAAGAGAGAAGAAGAAGAATACGACTGGTGTACTGTCATAGTCGACTCTAATGGAGTGAGTCCATAGTGCTCGTAGAATTGATTCCTTAAACTCCCACTAATGTTAGAGCAAGGATGAAGAAGTGGGAGGTTAGATAGATACTGGCCACAATAGTTATGTACTGCGCTTGCAAGTTGCTACTTCTACTGTGGCACAACTTTCTGCTGAATCATTTTGTGTTAATCTTAAAGAGCATTGGTTACAGACTATGTCTTTCTTTCTTCATTTAGATGCTCCTTCCAAACCAACACGGAAGGAGCTGGCTAAAAGGGCCCGGCAACGGAGGCTGGAGGCGACTGTCGCAGAATATCGGCGGCTGGTGGCCCAGGAGGAGGGGGACACTCAGTCGACCACAACATCGACCGGGACAGCTGCATCCTCCTTCGCGCTCCCTGGGTCAGCCAGTCAGCGCAGCAGGTCTCCAGCGGTACTGAGCTGGGGTACCGCAGCCACCCGCCACCGCCGAGCAGCAAAGAAATCAGCTGCCCCCACAGCAGTTGCAAAAAAAGGATGCCCACCTTTCCCTCAGGATGTCCTACCTCGAGCAGGAGCTCCTGAACACCAAAACCCTGCTCGAGACCCTCCGCAAGGAGCATGCCGACCTGGCCCGAAAAGTCAACAGCAGCCAGCAGTAGGAGGAGACTGTCCCTTGCCCCTTTTTTAAAGACTTCTGGGGGGGTGGGAATTAGGAATTGGGTTTTCTACTTTTTTGGACTTAGTTTTCACGGACATTCGTTGGGGTTCGGGAGGGGGAGTGGGTTGGGACTTGCGGGAGATTATTTATGTTAGGAATATATAAATATACTTTAAACCTTATCTTAGCATACAAGTTTTTTACTGCTTTTGAGGCTGGTGGGTGAGGGTTTAACAGTAAGTTTTTTTCCTGAAACTTAAGTGGCATCTTGATTCAAGTTGTGTTAGTACTAGTAATTGCCCAAATGTTTTCAAAACTAAGTGCCTGTCACAGAGTAAGTGAATTCAATAGTCCTAGGACCATCAGTCTCTCGTCTCTCCTAATACTCCACTATACTACCTCCCCCCAAACGCTTATCTTACCTGTAATGTGTGTTTGGAAATAGGGCTAGGCACAGGGCTGGCTGCACGGGAAATGCCGATTAAGGTTGGCAATCCTGGGTGGATGAAATGTCATCATTGAGGTGGTACTTGTGGTGTTACACAGTGGCAGTTGCAGCATCTGAAAAAAAAGAAAATGAAACCTTGTTTGTCCTTACCGTAGCATTAGAACGGTATGATAGAGAATATAGCAGGTGACAGTAAACCAGAACAGTGCCACAATGTAGCCTAACAAATGGTAAAGTATTGAAAGTATAACTAGTAAATGCGTTGAATTTCTTTGACATTGGCTACTACTACAAGAAATAGTATCTTAACTTTGTGGGACATGTACTTAAATGACCGCTTGGCGAATAAACTTTATAGTTCCATGGTTTCTCTAAATCCAGGTCCTATTTTGCAGATTACCGACGATTGCCATCGATTTCTATGACCCTGTCTTGACCTGAATTTAAGTAACAGGCGGCGATAACATCAGGTATTATACTATATATCATCACTTTTGGTTAGATATCGTATGGCCGACTCTTGACTAATTATATAACTCCTATTTAGGAGCAGCTCAGATTGACTCTGCCCTACATGAAAGGTTTACATATGAGAGGATCAATCATTTGCGGCAATTAATTGAGGTAAACTGTCCCCTCATACCAAGCCATATTTTCTTTTGTTACTGAAACATCTGCACAATTTGAACAACGACCGCTCTAATTTATTGTTGTCATTGGTTTTTCGAATAGTATATTTTGTGTCTAGGAAATAGATCTAAATAGGACCTCTGTATATGAATGCTATTTTGAGGTTCATATAAAATCAATAACTACAACTAGGCCATTTTGCTAATCCTGTCTTGGTTGCGAATATCTAACTAATGATACATGTGTTGAATCACTGACTTTTTTTATAGAAAATTCAAAATGTGATCTCAGTTTAAATGAACAATGTTATTTCTCTTCCAAATATAATGTTTCCTTATATGAGTTGATCTAAATAAGATGTCTTCTTCGAGACGTATTTGTGGTTTACATAAATGAACTGTAAGGAACAATAGCCTTGTTCATGATGAATTTTTGTGTACATCAAACTATTGATATAAGGGATGAAATACGAACCCCACTGAAATTTCATTTAACCGCTGCTGTTGATAAGAGAAGACTCTAAAATGATTTGTTGAGCGACTCTCAATACCTTTGAAATCGCCACATACATAAGGATATTAATATGACTACCTTATCAATGAAATTAAGGTTCACCAAAATGTCATTTATGTTTGTATAGCAATGTCTTTTGTCATTGTCACTAGTTTTTTGTTTTCTCACAAAGGTGTAGTAAATTTGTAAATAGAAATGATGGATATGTAATTGTAAATATTTATATTTCAGATTACATTGGTCTTTTATACAGTTCATAATTGACAACAGTCCTGAAGATGGTCTCGGAAAGTTGTATTTAGGAGACCGAAACGTCAACCTCCACCTCATCCACCTTCTATTTATACGGATTTTGGATAGGTGTATTTAGGTTCTGTTGAGTCACTTGTCAATGTATCTTTTGTGTACCTGCAGACCTAATTATTTCTGAATTAACTTTATCTGTATATGAAATTATCGACCTTTTTACTATTTGATAAATTCTTTTTTCCAATTCACCTTTGTGTTTGTTATTCATGTTTTGTATATGTGTTTTTGATCAATGACTATATATTATCAATTATTTCTTGTCTGATGAATTAATTTCACAACAGGATCATTAACTCATCCTATCAAGTCAGTTTAAACAACTAATTGTCATTTAAACAAACTCCCTTGACGGCACTTTTACCCTTTCATTTAATTACCCAAGCCCTCAAGGGTATTTTGGGTTGCTCACTGTTTCTCAATCAATCAAGTTGATGGCGCACATGAAAATCTGCTTTCATTTGCCAATAGTGACTCTGTGTCAAGCTGAGTAAGAATATATCCTCGGATTCCTTCACCAGCCTGTTGCTATGACCTTATCTTCCCCAGCAAGTGTGTGGAATTACTGCTGTCATTTAGTCACACATCAATCAAAACCACACAGCCCAGGGGAAGAAGGTTAGGGTTTGGAAAATGGATGGGAATGGGGTTTTTTGGGAAAGTTTTGTTGAGAGAAGAAAAAAAAAGCACAGCATGGACACACAATAATTGAAGATAAACAAATCTTTGGGTACAAAGCTATCCATAAATCTTTTAAGTGACATAAAGGAAGGTGCATGCACTACTGCAAGAATGGTTACTGAAAAGTAAGTAGTACTTTCGACAACCGTGAATGAAAGAATGCGACAGTACAGGGCTGCAGTAATAATTATGCATTTTCACTTGCTATCTCTGCACTCAGAGAAACACTTCGTACATTAAATTAGGTTTGAAAAATAGCAGAAGTAAAACCTATACAATGGCTGTAGGGAGGAATTTAGAAGCAGAGATCAAAGAAATGCAGAGTCACACTCATAGAAGTTCACAGCAATAACATTACTTAAAAGATAATTGGAAAATAACGGATACTGTATCTGTATGTTGTTGTAGTTGTCCTGTTGAATTTGGTAAATTGCATGCATCCAACCATTCCTCTTATTAGCGGGACTCCTCCATTCCATCTGACGCTCCGTCCATCAATGTTGGTGACCAGAAGACACCCTGTCCACTGCCTGCTTGGCGGATGCTGAATTGCGGCTCGCTAATGTGAAGCCTGACTTCATCCTTTTTTTCCCATTGTACAGGCTGAAACCCGGACTGTAATTATTGATGGAAAAACAGGAAGTGATATTAGAACACCACTGACAAATAAATATAAGGTATGTACTCTGTGTAGTACAATAAGTCACACTTTGAGTTTCCTAATAGACAGTACAATATTTTTGAAAGTGCGTACTCTGTCTGAGTCTCCTTTTGAAGGATAAATAAGTATGGGCAAATTAATTTAGCGGATCTTTCCTCTCAAGCTGGGTGTACCGTAAACTGTGTTTTAGAACAAAATTAGACCTTCCCAGCAGTGCTCCCAGACCCTTACTAAACCCAGTCGCAAAAATGTAGAAGACCCCAATCAGATCTCCAAAAACGAGGCCTAGTAGAAAATGGTGACAAAACGCACTTTGAAAGCAAAGTAGGCCCAAATCCCCCCTTACCCACCATGGATTGTATTCAAACCACGTGCAAGCAAGCAAAAGTATCCATAGCCAGCATTGCTCCAAGACTCTCAAACCCCCCCACAAACACCAGGAACACCCACAAACAGCCCCCTGAAAACGGTAGAGTGAGCGAAATCTCAGAAAATGCAAAAGCTTTTTCCCAAGGGATTGTCTCCAAAACACTTTCTTTCGGTTATTAGACCTTCCCAGCAATGGCCCCAGAACTGTCAAGCCGGGCGAAAACAAGTTTAACACCCCCAACAAGCCAAAAGGCAAAACCCGGGAAAAGCCACACTTAGAAAACTTTGGGCCTACCTGGAATTCAGTCCAAATGCGCTCTGCAGCTAGGCCCCAACTCCCCTTTTCCACCATGGATTTTCTGTAAAACAAATGCAATCAACATTAGAATGTGCCAGCAGTACTTCCAGACCCCAAAACCCACCCACAAAAACCTGGAAGCCCCCCAAACAGAACCCCAAAGACAGACAAGTGAGCAAAAACGCAAAACCTTTTTCACCATGGATTTGGTCCAAAACACTTGATTCCGATATTAGACCTTCCGAGCTATGCCCCCAGACCCCTGCAGCCACCCACAAAAAAGCAGAACACCCCCAAACAGGCAAAAAGAAAAAATGGGCCTACCTTCAATTCAGTCCAAATACGCTGTGCAGCTAGGCCCCAACTCCAATATGGATTTCCTGAAAAACAAATGCAATCAACATTAGACTGTGCCAGCAGTGCTCCCAGACCCCAAAACCCACCCACAAAAACCTGGAAGCCCCCCAAACAGCACCCCAAATACAGGCAAGCGCAAACACTTTTTCTGCTCCGATTTTCTCCAAACCAATTTTATCCGGTATTAGACCTTCACAGCAATGCCCCAGACCCGTCAACTCACCCGCAAAGAAGTAGAACACCCCCACAAGTGCAGAGTCTTTCTTTATTGGGCTTAATCCAGCCATCTGCTTTGAGGGAAATAGGAGTCTGGAGGAGGAGGATAGAGGAGCATGTTCTTGTGAACTTGTGAACCTGAGGAATGTAGACTGCGGCACCTTCAAATCAATAAGCAAATAAGTGAAGACAGTTCTGCTGATGGGCTTGTTTTTGTGATTAGGCGATTAAAGTTTTTTTTATATAGATTTTGCAAAACAAAGAAAGACAGACACACAGGAATAAAAGTGAATAAGGACGAAAAAGAAAGTTAGTGATTCATTGACTCATTTTCAGGGCTCGGTGTCGGGGAAGAAGAGCTCGTCCTCAAACTCTGCGAATTCAGACGGGAGTAGGTCAGTTAACAGAGAAGAACTTCCCTCATCTAATTTGGTGTCCTCCTCGTCTTCTTCCTGCGTGCATTCTCGGATTTTGTAATCTGGTGGTATGAGGTGCTGATTCATCTTGATCATTGTTAACCTCTCCACATTTTTGGGCGAGAGGCGGGTCCTTTTGGAAGTTACAATGCCACCAGCAGCACTGAAAACACGTTCAGAAGACACGCTTGTGAGTGGCCAAGACAAGTAATTTATAGCCAGGTTGGTGATCTCTGGCCACAAATCTCTTTTCCCATGCCAATACGCCAATGGGTCATCATGAACATAGACCTCTGTTGAGTCATTCAGATAGTCCTGCACCATCGACTCAAGGTTCTCCAGGGTTCCTCCACTTTGCTTACTTTTTTCTGGGACCTGTTGAGAAGCAAACCCAAGCTGAGTTAGCCAATCCTCTTCTTCACACAATGTTACTGTTGTGTCTGGTGCAGATGATATGGTTGCTGGTGTCGTTAACGGCTGAGAGGGGAAATCACTCACTTCTGCCACAGCCACAGATGCAGAAGGGGATTTTTTGACTCCGGATGGCCTGCTGATGCTGATATACTGCCTTTTCCTTCAATTTCCTGCCGTTCTCTTTCAAACTGAATGGCTGACACAGCTAGCCAATTTTTGTTCTTTGTAACATCTGGGTCATCAAATGGAAAGAATACTCTGCCTGCTACTGCCTTTTTGCACAGTGGATCCAGAATAGTAGCAGAAATGTAATGCTGTTTTGTGTGGATCTTTTGAAGACGTTCATCGCAAAGTAGGCACTGTAATAACTTCTCCGCTAACTCAAATGCTTCTTGCTTTCCATCTTTTTGAAACGTTGAAGACACCGCCTTCAGTTGGTGCTCTAGCATGCGCAACAATGGGATAGCTTTTCCCAAATTACAGTCCTCCCTGCTGACTGCACGCGTGAAGCCCTCAAAAGGACGAAGCATGTCTGTCAGGCTTTTAACTAGCTGCCATTGGGGCGGAGCTTGCAAGCGTTGATGCCGGACGCGTGAGCGCCGAGCTCCGAGCCGTCACCTACAAAATCCTTCATTAATATCCTCCATCGACAGGAATTTGACCTTCTAAGTAAGCTCAGCTGCCAGGGCCAACTGTAGAGCACACTCGGTGGCGATCTCGCGGCGGAACTGCCGCAATCTATGGCGCTCTGAGGAGATGAAGTCCCGGCAGATCCAGGCCCAGAAGCAGCGGTCTTGCTTGAATGCCCGGATGGCGTGCGTAACCTGACGAGCGGCCGGTGGAGAGAGACGAGGTCCCGAGGGTCGGCGAGCGCCCTCTGTCCCAGACGCGAAAAACAGTGGGCGGCCCGGCACAAGACCACTACGGCAGGAGCGAACAACGGACAGAGCGGAGTGGAGACCTGCGGAGGTTGGTGCACGGTTGTGTGGGTCGGCAGAGAGGACCGGCTGAAGGACACGTGGGCAGTGAGCTGGGCCTTGTGTTGCGGCCCGGCGCGGTGATTGTTTGGGCGCCTCGAGTCTGGGGGTTTGGAGGTGCTCCCCCACCCCATCACACAACGCTACAAGCCAACGTGTAGCGTTGCGGAGCCCTCAGCATTGGTAGGCTCGGACACCGGGGGCTCAGAGGGATGTCGCCACGGGAGTCCCCCGGCGACGGTGCGGCTAGGGTGGGTCCTGGCTTGTGGACCCGCCGACTAACTTTGCCCCAGTGGCGGCTCAGATCCCCCCCTATGCACGGACAACACCATTTGGGCCGCTTATGCTACCCCCTCATCTCTGGAAGGAACAGTGGAGTGCTGTGTTACGTTGGGTGTGCTGCGCAAACTGCCACTACTGCCTTGAGTCTTGTGGTGAGGGGCGCAGCTACATAGTCGGACACTAAGCGTCATGGATAGGCACACTTGGACATACGTGGTGCCCACGCGGAGGCGACGGAGCTGGGGACCCACACACACAGTTGACACTGGAGTCGGGCATGGAAGCCGGCTGTGGAAAGGGGTCGGGCTGCCCTTGCCGGTTCTGTATTGTGGGCCCACGCACCAGTTCCTAGTTTCCCACTAGGCCCTGTGCATTGGAATAACATAAACAGTAGTATCGACGTGGAATTGCGGATATTCCAGGCCTCCACTGACTATGCTAAACTTAATTGGGTGTGTTACCAACTAGCTCAGAGGTCACTGGAAACTTTCTTCTCTGCATAGGAAGTGATCAGCTTCCCTGGCACAGACAAGAAGGGATTCAGCTTTCCAACAACCGTGCAACATGACAACTTTGCTCCTCAGATCAAGAGTCAATCTCTAGGGTCGTGTAAAACAATAGACATGTATTTCACTCAGTCAGGTTAGTGCAGTTTACTTTCACGAGAAGTAGAGAATAGAGAGACGGGCGTTTGTCAATAAAGGGTTAACATTTATTGAACAGTCTTTCTTCTCGTACAAGAGAAATGTATTGCCACAATGGCAAGACTTGTTATTATAAAAAGTACGTACAGTAAGATAAGGATTGCGAAATAATACTGTAAAAGCATTGATATGGTTTCTTAGCCATACAATGGTTTAAAAGTAATAAAACATATATACATTCATATATACATTAGGCTAAAATACTCAACTGGTGCTTCTAACTACGCCTACCCCAGTGTGCCTGACCTAAGCCTAACACGTGGAAGGGGAGTAAGTAAGTAGCTTAAAGTTAAGTTGGTTTTGCCAAGGTTTGCTTCAAGAATTCTCATCTAAGGGTTTAGTCAACCCCATACCTCTGAATAGAATGATGGAAGTCTGGTATTTCCTTCAGGAGGCACTCGGTATCCCAGTCACCCGCGAGGGCAGACTGGAAATGCTGGAGCTGGATTTCTCAGCAGAAGAAATGCAGCGTCTCTCTTCAGCGCGTCGAGGAAGGAGGGGGGACAGCGTCCGCGGGCAGCTTGGAATCTGCTGGGCTCTTCGCAGAGGGACGGCTGTACAGCTCCTAAGCTCACCACACCATCGTTCGCGCTTTAGCAGCGATAATGGTATCAGTAGCTTCATCACCAAAGGGACAGCAGCAGCATCAGCGTACTGCATACAGCATACAACAGCAATGGGACACCAGCAATTGCTTAAGGCAACGTTGGTAGTATTTATACCTGACAGGTGCCTGGTTTGACGCAAGTTTGCTGGACATAGGACGTCAATTAAAGATGTCACTAGGAAGTGATAGCTATCAGTTGCTCATTAGAGTTCCATTACTAATCAAATCACAGCAAGCGGGGATTCCAGGTTTGCTGAGTTTTTATCTTGTTGAAGAACTCGGAGTGTTAATCTAGGAATATCAGATAGTGACTTCTGCTCTGTCATTGCACTAATTGGTTGCAAAGGAAGTGGCAGAGAACTATGCTGGAATGTGGCTCTGTTCGTGTGAGGCCAGAGATGACTTTCTGAATATCGCACTTGAACGGTTATGCCAATATAGGGAATAAATGGATTTATAGCCGAATAGGGGCATAAGGTCACAGTATCGATCAGGAACCTAGATAAACACGCAACACCCACTCCACGTTTTCATGTCCATCAAATTACTAAAACTAGAGCAATTAGATGCATGTGTAACATTGCCCACCCCAAAATACATAAATGCATTCGAAATAGGCGTATTTGTCATACGTGAAATTTTAGGTACTGTACGTTTTTGAAGCATAGAAATCATTCAAAAATTATTGTATATGAAATCAATGAACGATTATGCAAAAAGAATTACACATGAAATATCTCTGAAACAGAAGAAGGGCGAGATAAATCATCACATATAAATGCATTGCAATAAATGTGCTAGAGGCTGATGTAAGTTTGTTATGTCTCTAGATGTGTTTAGAAATAGAAGTGTGAAGCTTCTGTTCTCTAAGAATAGTTTTTACGTTAAGCAAAGAATTGTTCGTGCCAAAAAGGGTCAATATTAAAAAATATCCAATTCAAAAGAATTAATGCTTGAACGGGGAAATAGAGTTCCAACGCTGTTAGCAGTTTTTGTTGATCAAAACTAAAGGCCGAATTCAGAGTTCATGGGAACGCTGTGTGTCGGAAAGCTTCTCAAAAGTTATTGTTTCTGTACGGGTGAGAACATCATATCAGACAGGCTCTCAAAGAATTGGTCTACAAAATCAGGTTACAGTTCAACCAAATTCGATAGTGCTGTAACTTGGCAGGTGTGAGAATGATTGCTGTCATCATAGTCGGGTTCAGCAATGCTCACAGAAGGTCGTACCTGGGTGATGCTGCTTTTGTCACTCGCTCCACTGTTACCACCTAGTCGTAGCACAGGAGTCTCAACGAATGCTGTCATCAGGATCGGTAGCCGCTGGGGACAACACAATGCGTGAGCCGTTATTGGACTGAGCAAAGTATCGACGTCCATTGGTACTGCTGATGGAAGTGAAAGACAGATGTCCAACACGTATTCATCTCCGCATAGCATACATCTTAGTACCGGTAAGATACAGTTCTGCCATATAGGTCTGAATGAAAGGAACCAGGTCATGTTTAGATCTCTCAGCCTGGCCAATCCGAGGACGTTAGTTATCCTGTCCCGGTAGCGCATTGCTAGGATTGTCTCTTCCATTCCCATGGGAGCTATGTCTGAGCTTTGGCTTGCCATAACGAAGCAGGAGGGTCAAAAATAAAATCCCTGCAATGAGTCCCAAAAATAGTGGTATGCCGCCAAAAACAGAGTGAACAAAATTAGGAATGATTCCCAAAATTGCTTGAAAGGGTGTTAGCAGTCCCGTAAAAATCGACTTAAATATGCCTGGGATGCTCGTGGCACTAGTCATGTTAAGGAGTTGGCTGAGCATTTCTACGAAATGCACGGGGCAATTTGTTGATAAAAGTTCATGAACTTCAGTAGCTGTCCTTGCAACTAGAAGATCATACATCTCTTTTGATGACGTTATAGGCACTGTTGTCTGTAAAAGCACAGACTTCATTTTGCTTAAAGTATCAATACATATAGAATAGAGATTCAGACGAGGCCAGATGGGAGTCACTGTGTCTGCAGGCCCACTCAGGAACAATGCTTGCATACAGCATTTGACCATGGATGTTACACTTACTAGATAACTTTTCCCTGGCACTAGGCCCCACAACATCTGTGATCCGTTCTAAGAATGTAACTCCCGTTTGCGAGTTGCATAAAGAAGGGCTCTATCTGAGTTGCAGGTGTGACTAGCTGGTGGCATGAAAGGTTGTTAGAATTTCCATCACATGCTCCGTGTAAATTAATACCCTGACACAAAAGTATACCGCTTAGTGAATGTTTACAATTTTCACCACTAAGAAATACATTTTTGTCGCTGTCACTATAGCAAGAATGTGTGTATGGTAATTTCCATTCAGATTTTACATATCCTTTACCCAATTGTTCATACTGGCCAGCAGGTATGTACTCAAGGCACTTTTTAAATCGGAAAGTTGTTATCGGAATAGTGATAATTCCGTGTATTATCCATTCAATGACAGCACTCTCTGACATTGTCAATGGTAATCTCTCGAATTTTTCGATGCTCAGGATTGTATAGTCTGCTCCTTTCTGTGCCAAACTGATCTGTTTATCAGTAAGGTAAAAAATGGAAAATAATGACGTTGTGTTGATTAAACGGCAAGGCACATAGCCTGAACGAAGATTTTGCAGCGTCCAGCCTAATTGTATAATAGAACGTAATTGAGATTGGCCATGTTGTAACATTAGCAAGTCTCTATCCATCACATCAAAGGCAGAGGATACAATATTGTCCAACGAATATATTCTGGAAGACAGAGTCATTAACCCATTGTCTACTACAGAAAGTGATTTTTCCAAGTTAATACGATCAATTTCTCGTATTTTTTCAGCTGTTTCAATTTGTTTGACTTTCCAAGCCTCGTTGTAAGCAGCATAGATACTGGTCTCTATGAAACGCTTTTGACGCTGTTTGCGTGGTCCAAGAATGAAATCGCGCAAATCAGCACCATCTTTTAGTAAAGACAAGTGTTGCTTAATTTCAGCCAGTGTGGATGATGTTAGCCATTCAAGGCAGAGTTTCCCTACACTGTATGTCGTTATTATCCCTGGATGTTGTCTCTGGGAATATCTCGGGTCTAGTCTGGTCATTTTTAACCCCTGTGTTTTATTCAGGAATCTATCTTGACAGCTGTTTGTGTCAGTAGGCCAGATTAACCACTTTTTCCAATCAGGATGTGTTCTGTTAAAATGTAAAATTTGTGTTACGTCTAATTCAATATCTGCAGTTATATTTTCAGGTATTGGCTTTGGTATAGACGGTTTTTTAAGGTCTTTGATCTTAGCTAGGCCAAGACAGGATGTTTGGTGTATTGTGTCATTTAAAAACAACATTTGTTCTGGTATCATGCAGGTTCTAAATAGTGCTTCAATGCCTTGTACCTGCCAATCTTTTGTACCCCAAATTGTTTTCGTTTCAATGTTATTTTTCCAATAATCAAAACCAAATGTCATCATTTTGTCATAAAATGCTTCTGAATATATCAATTTAGAATTTGTCAGCATTGTTTTCATTCCTGTTTTATCTAACAGTTTGTAATAAAACGTTTCTGCATCACTGGTGTTAAACCCTGAGAAGTATTTGAATTTCTCAAAAAATGCTTTAGAACTGCTTTTAGGTGGTGTAGCACAATGTTCCCATTGGTTATACATAAAAACATTTCTAGGCTGTGCAGATTTATGCAAGTAATGATCACCATAGTGTGTGTAGCAGAATAACTGCTCATAACTAGATGAACATTGAAAATAATCATGATCTGTGAATCTAGCTGACATTACTAAATCAGACATCATGTCATTAATACTGTTAACGTCCCAATCATCAGAGAATGTACTAGGTGTTACAAAGTCACTTAAGGAAACCTTCAGTTGATGAGGATACTTCAGGATTTCGACCGGACCATATATCTCATAGTCTGTTTTCTCCCATACTACCCCACCAGGTATTGGAATTGCTGTGACATTTACTGTTGACAGTTCTCTTTTCTTCACGTGGGATGATCTGTGTGGTTTCAGGACTAGGTTGATGTTCTGACTTGCTGTGTCCATTGTAATATATTTTCCCTCAATGAATTTTCCCAAACAAAGTACCATGATAAGCCAAAGCAGGAGGAAAAATACACCTAGACCGAACCAGAACTCTAACCAAGGTGAAATAAGGTAGACTTCCTTCAGTTGATGAAAGAGTTCCGTTGCTTTTTCTTTAAAAGTCTTTTTTGTTTCTGGCATCACTTCGGGGTCGTTTTGATCTTCAGAGAAGTTGTCGAAGTTGATGAAATAACCAGAGGCAGTTCTGTCAATTGATGGGATTGTTCTTTCAATCTGTCTCCCAGTAGCACTTTCTGATGCCACATTAGTGAAGACTGGTGTTGTTTCTTGATGAACTGTTTCAATCTGTGTCTCAAGAGGCACGAGTTCCATGGCATTATTGCATAGTCCTTCACTGTGCACTGCAGGCTGATCGAATGTGATTAGTCTTTCAGTTTGAACCTCTTGGATTGTTGCAAGTTTGGGTATTCTGTTGTTTCTTGGGAGTCCACTGGGCCTACTGTTGATTATAGGCCACATGCTTGTAGTTTTACCAGGTCGATAGACACGACTCTGTTCTCCTTTTTACCAGCAAGGGGCGGTAGTACAACTGATCTTGTTCCGGTGACTGCCAAGACAGGTACTGCTTTTCTGTAAGAAGGCCCAAATTCCTTCTTCACCGCGATCTTTTCTCTGACTAGATCCCCAATCTTTAGAATCCAGACAGGCCTTGCTGGGGCTGTTGCTTGTGGTGCCTCGTCAGTGGTAGATGGCTGTTGCTTTAACTTTATGTTGTTTAAGGATTTTCTTGTTTCATTCAGTTCCTGTAAAACAGCCAAACGATCTTTGATGTCAAAGTCTGTTGTTTCTTCTTGTACCACTGACATCTGACTATCGAGGTCCTGAATGTTCATTCTAATTCCGAACAATAGTTCGTATGGGCTGAAACCTTTTAGAGAATTTCTTGGCAAGTTATTAAGACTAGTTTGGACACTTATTAAATGTTTGACCCACCCAGCGCCTGAACCTAATACCTTCGCTGTTATAGATCGCTTTATGTCCCGGTTTTTTCTTTCAACCATACTATTCCCTTCGGGGTGCGACGGACAAGAATACTGCAACCCAATTCCCATGCTGGCCATGGCCTCCCTATAGGCTCGAGAGCTGAAAGCAGGACCCTGGTCAGAATGGAACGTGGTAATTGCGTATATGCCGATATGGACTCGCAAATCTCTCTTATAACCGTTCTAGCGTCAGCCGAGCGCTGGAGGCTACATTATTTAAGTGTGTTTAGCCTTAACTGTGTACAATGGGACGCGCTTCTCTTCTTTGATTGCGCAGATAGACCGCCTTATGCTGTCTAGCAGGGATCCTGAAACTACACTGGCCTGTTCATTACTGCGATCTCTGTTGCAGTCTTCACAATTTTGAGCAAGACATTGAATATCTATGCTCATTCCTGGCCACCAGTACTCTGATTGTAATTCTTTCAGAGAATCCTTAATTGTTTGGTGTCTCAGACCCAACCCCATGTGTGCTTCCAGTAAGAGGAAGCCCCTCCTGCTCCTGTTCAGAATTACTCTGTCCCCCACTCCAGGGATTCGAGCAAAAGGAACGGAGTTTGCATCGATTACGTATGCATAATTGAGTGGATAGTTTACGGGTAGTGCTGCACAGTCGCCTT
This sequence comes from Lissotriton vulgaris, assembly GCF_964263255.1. Taxonomy (NCBI): domain Eukaryota; kingdom Metazoa; phylum Chordata; class Amphibia; order Caudata; family Salamandridae; genus Lissotriton; species Lissotriton vulgaris. The sequence goes on along the minus strand of NW_028242051.1, from coordinate 143,337 downwards.
TTACGGTCGTTTTTACTGCCAGCATGGTTTCCCCGTCTATGTATTTTTCTGTACGCTTTTTTGTGGCTACGGAAGCCGGTTTAGTTGCTTCCGCTGTGGCTGTATTAGCCAATGAATTCCCTGCAACGTGAACGCCATCACGTTGAAGACTCTGTGCGTGTACCACGTGAGTCTTTTGTAGTTCTTCGTGTAAAAGAGCTACCTGTTTCCAGAGCAATTTATGCTTTATTGTGTCACCTGTATCATTTTTTTAGTCGTTTTCAATCCAACTCTGCACTTTATTATTGTAAGAGTTGACGCAAAAATGAGAATCGCACACGATAAGTGTCGGGAATTCACGTTCTGCATTTTCGAGCGCCATCTTTAAACATCTGATTTCAGTTCTCTGAACCGAACAGTTTCTTACAGATTCAGTTTTTGTTACTTGCGGTCTGAATTTACCGCACAGCCAACAACCTTTAATAATCGCACATGCTGCATCGTAGGATTTTCTCTCTACGTTGAAATGCTGTACAAATCCATCTGTATAGATTATACAGGCGTATTGTGGGAGAGGCAGAATTTCGATTGGCAGAGGATATTCTTCTTCATATTCTAAATCATTCAGTTCTTCGAATTGCGGGGCGAAATAGTATTTCACATCTTCCGCTCCTAGAGAATCTACACACTGTATCCATTTCGGATCCAGTGACACTGTAGGCAGGTTTACTGGGCTGAATAGCGCTTCAAAGGCGGATTCCGCTGTAAGGATATTAATCCGTTTGCCGTGTGCTAGTTCTCGTTCATTTGCTAATGCGATTTGCACTGCTTTCACAGTTCTTTCTGTGTGACTGAATGTTTTTTCTGCTTGTGTGTACAAGTGTGATTTGTAAGCTATTGGTACCTTTTCTCCCTCATTAGAGGTCAGGTATGTGAATTCGCATCTCCCTGGGATGACTCGGATTACAAGATCACGTGTGTTGTCACGTGTATCTAATTTTGTTTTTGCTAACATGTCTGTTTGCAGTGATCTCAAAATTTCTGTGTGTTTTTGAGTCCAGGTGATTTGTTTAAAATCAGGTTTAATTAGTTCGTAGAGAGGTCTCTGCGTAATTTAGTATGTAAGTTCTTCCGAAATTCAGAAAACCTAGAATGGATTGTAAATTCTTCAGCGTTTTTGGAGCTTGGAGTACAGCGCACTTCTCTAAGAAGTTGTCCGCTAGGCTTTTCCCTTCACTTGATAATTCGTACCCTAAGAATAGTACTGTCAGATGGGCAATTCGAGACTTTTTAAAGTTGAATTTGTAACCCTCTGCTGCGAACCCAAGTATAATGGTGTTCACTCTTTTCAAGTGAGTATCCAAGTCGTCGTCTGTGAGATAGATATCATCTACATAAGATAATGCCTCATCATCATAGATTTGTAGTAACTCTGTTACCCTAGCTGAGAATAGTCCTGGGCTGTTCTTGAACCCCTGTGGGAGTCGACAGAATTTTTTCTGCGACCCAAATGCAGAGAAAGCGGTCAAATATCTGCTTTCCGGTGCAATGTTTTGACAAAAGAAACCATTAGATATGTCTAATGTCGTTTTATATTTTTTCCTAACTATGTTATTCATTAGGGCTGCACTATGCGAGTTTTGTACTGCAAAAGTTTTGCAACATGCATTAAGGTGTCTGTAGTCCAAAACTAGACGATATGAATTGTCTGGCTTTGAGACAGGAAACAAAGGATTGTTCATTTGAGAGGTGCATGTTTCAATCACCCCCTGGTACTCAAGTTGATCTAAGATCTCCCTGACCTGTTTTTTAGCTTCTTGCTTTATGGGATACTGCCGTTGGGCAGTTGGTTCACTTTTTAATTGGATTTTGTGAGGTGGTGAGTCCTCATCCCATCCTACATGATTTTTATACAATGCCGGAGCCTGGGCTACTGCCCATTTCCTTGCATAAGTATATTTTTTGTGAATCGGAATGTGATTCGAGAAGGCAGGCATAATCACTTCTTCGCCACGAGGGCACTCCCTGACAAACTCTGGGGGCCAATCTTTTTCAGCTAACAGAATATCATAGCCATTTGAGAGCTTATCCCAAAACAGACCTCTTATTTTCCTAGTCTTATCACCCTCTATACGCAATGTTATTTCGTATATTTTATGGGGCTCGCTAAGTCTGGTGTCGGCAGTTTCAACCTGAATGTATTCATTCGTGTCCACTGTCTCCAGATGACTCATCAAGATCTTGCGCGCTATACTGATTTCTGCTGCACTGTCCAACATTGTCAATGCCCACTCCCCGTTTTTCAACTGTGTCCTCAGTATTCTCGGCATGGTTGATTACTCTAATACTGGCTACCTTCTTTTTCTGAAATTGAGATTTTGTACTCTGAGCAGGTTCCTTGTCTTTGGACTTGGTGTGCTCTCCTGGGTCTGACCGTCCTCTTCTTTCCGATTTCTGTGGAAAAGATCGAGAGGGACGTGTATCAATACTTTGATATCTATCAGTTTTTTTCAGATTATCCCTATTTCTAAGGTTATATCTTTTCTCAGAGGGCTCCCTCTGGGGAGACTGGTGTTCTCGAGTCGGAGTTCTTTCCCTCCGTCGAGGAGACCTTCCTCTGGACTGTAAAACTTTTCCTTGGGAGTGGATTGTTTATTTCCATCCCAGCTCTTTTTAGGAGTGTTTGAATTATTTTTAATAAATAATTTTTCAGGATTTTCAAGCAGTTGGGGCTTTACTGGTTTCCCACCCAAGCTGTCTCTACCTACTTCTTCATAGCATTTTTCTATGATTCTGGCAAGCTCAACTGGCTGCTCTGTTATATCTGTTTCCTTCAACTTCTGGCGAATCGCCACAGATGCTGCTTCTCCTTTAATGTTGGCTAGTAATATAGCCGAGACCTGCTTGAAGTCTTTCAGTAATTTCATACCTAGATTTAAAGCGGGCTCTGGACCGTATTCATTTTGAATCTGTTTTAGCACTTCTGGTATTACCGCCATAGACGGAACACCAAGTGTTTTTGTGTAAATGGAAGCAAAGACTGTACCCCAAGTGTCGCAGTCCTCCACGTGTGGTGCGATTCCCATAGGAAGGCAGATTGTCAAGATTCTGTGTTTCTCTATAGGGGTAGTATCAGGAAATACTGCCTCTATTTGAGTGATTTTCTGTGCTAACCAGAAAGGAATTTGTTCCCGTTTTACGTGTGTTTTACCAAGACATGACTGTATGTTCTGTGGTGTGATTTTATTAGTGTTCCCCTGATGAGGGGTCAGCTGTGGTACATTAACAGCTGGCTGGACTGTTGCAGTCCGCATTACATATTGGACTAATTGCCTATGTATTTTTATTAGTGTTTTTAGCTGTATTAACAGCTCTTCCTTTGACATTTTTACAATGTCAGGATGTGGTGTGTAGCTGGCTAGAACCGGCCACGTTGCTCCTGGTCTACCTAGTGGACCGAGCCTGGTAATGTGATCATTGTGTTTTAGGGCGCCATTAAACCAGAGCAGGTGCTCTTGAAATTTAAGTGGAATTTCAATCTCCTCGAAAGGAGCGTACTCTTCCGGAGGTTCCTCTATTTTGTAATAGTGAAACTCTTTTGTTGTAGCGTTTGCCGCTGGAAAATTTATCCATGAATAGAATACCTCTGTCTGCCGATACTCGTGAGCCTCTATCACAAAAATTACTGTACCACCTTGAGGTGTCAGTCCGTTCTCTATAAGTTTTAACGTTATAGATTTTCTTAAGTGGACCGGGATGATAATTGCACCCAGGTCTGTGTGTTCGGGACCTTGCTGAGTCGCATCTACTGCGGCCCCAGTGGTTCCGTTTTCTCCTGGCATTGTTTAAATGCAAGGTTTGCAGAGTTGGTCTCCAAGGAGACAAAGATTAGGTGCACAATATTTTGGAACACTGTATCCTTCAACGTTGAATAAACCAGAGCTTTACATAGGAATCTCTTCCTACTGAGTTCGGGCGGATTTTAACCTTTCACCCACTCCAGACGTCTATTGGAGTATTTACGGGAGAAAGGGGTCTGTGAAATATGCACGACTGAGTTACTCTAACGTCTTGCGTTAGTTTATCGCCTTACCAAACGTTGGGCGCCATGTAGTGTAGTTCCTAGTTTCCCACTAGGCCCTGCGCATTGGAATAACATAAACAGTAGTATCGACGTGGAACTGCGGATATTCCAGGCCTCCACTGACTATGCTAAACTTAATTGGGTGTGTTACCAACTAGCTCAGAGGTCACTGGAAACTTTCTTCTCTGCATAGGAAGTGATCAGCTTCCCTGGCACAGACAAGAAGGGATTCAGCTTTCCAACAACCGTGCAACATGACAACTTTGCTCCTCAGATCAAGAGTCAATCTCTAGGGTCGTGTGAAACAATAGACATGTATTTCACTCAGTCAGGTTAGTGCAGTTTACTTTCACGAGAAGTAGAGAATAGAGAGACGGGAGTTTGTCAATAAAGGGTTAACATTTATTGAACAGTCTTTCTTCTCGTACAAGAGAAATGTATTGCCACAATTGCAAGACTTGTTATTATAAAAAGTACGTACAGTAAGATAAGGATTGCGAAATAATACTGTAAAAGCATTGATATGGTTTCTTAGCCATAAAATGGTTTAAAAGTAATAAAACATATATACATTCATATATACATTAGGCTAAAATACTCAACTGGTGCTTCTAACTACGCCTACCCCAGTGTGCCTGACCTAAGCCTAACACGTGGAAGGGGAGTAAGTAAGTAGCTTTAAGTTAAGTTGGTTTTGCCAAGGTTTGCTTCAAGAATTCTCATCTAAGGGTTTAGTCAACACCATACCTCTGAATAGAATGATGGAAGTCTGGTATTTCCTTCAGGAGGCACTCGGTATCCCAGTCACCCGCGAGGGCAGACTGGAAACACTGGAGCTGGATTTCTCAGCAGAAGAAATGCAGCGTCTCTCTTCAGCGTGTCGAGGAAGGAGGGGGGACAGCGTCCGCGGGCAGCTTGGAATCTGCTGGGCTCTTCGCAGAGGGACGGCTGTAGAGCTCCTAAGCTCACCACACCATCGTTCGCGCTTTAGCAGCGATAATGGTATCAGTAGCTTCACCACCAAAGGGACAGCAGCAGCATCAGCATACTGCATACAGCATACAACAGCAATGGGACACCAGCAATTGCTTAAGGCAACGTTGGTAGTATTTATACCTGACAGGTGCCTGGTTTGACGCAAGTTTGCTGGACATAAGACGTCAATTAAAGATGTCACTAGGAAGTGATAGCTATCAGTTGCTCATTAGAGTTCCATTACTAATCAAAACACAGCAAGCGGGGATTTCCAGGTTTGCTGAGTTTTTATCTTGTTGAAGAACTCGGAGTGTTAATCTAGGAATATCAGATAGTGACTTCTGCTCTGTCATTGCACTAATTGGTTGCAAAGGAAGTGGCAGAGAACTATGCTGGAATGTGGCTCTGTTCGTGTGAGGCCAGAGATGACTTTCTGAATATCGCACTTGAACGGTTATGCCAATATAGGGAATAAATGGATTTATAGCCGAATAGGGGCATAAGGTCACAGTATCGATCAGGAACCTAGATAAACACGCAACACTACGGTGCGGAGTAAGTGGATAAGGCGACGAGGTGCAGGCACAGTGGTGAAGGCGGAAAGGATAGTGTGCGGATAGACAGCGAAGCACAGTGTACCTGTTACCTATTCTTGGCTGCACGCAACGTACGGATACAAGCATCGAGAAGTGCGGTTTCAGCTGCCTCAGACAATAAACTATGGGCAAAAATGACAGACCACAATCCAAACTGGCCTTTGACCAACGTAAGTCGAAAGCCACAGAAGAGCAACAGCCGGATCCCCCAGCTAGGAGTGCGGGCCCCGAAAACACGCTATATGCCGACATTAAGGACATGCTTGTATCCATGGAACGGGGGCCACAGGAAAGTATGGCGTCCATAGGTATGAAGATAGACTCGCTCACCTACCGCATGGATCGCATGGCGGAAATGGTTGACAAACATGCGGTGAGACTCGATATGTCGGAGAAACGCATCACAGAGGTGGAGGAGGCACAAACTGAATGGGACAAGGATCGTAAGCAGTTCTCCAGACTCCTACAAGTCACTCAGGAGAAGTCAAAGGATTTGGAGGCCCGCTCGAGACGCTTGAACATTCGCATTACAGGAATTTCGGAGATGACGCAAACCGGGAGGATGGAACTGTTTGTTGAGAAGCTGCTCATTACGCTGCTGGGGGACAATGTCTTCATGCCGATGTTTGTAGTCGAAAGGGCCCACCGTACGTTGGCTCAGCGACCACCCACGGGGGCTGCTTCTAGGCCGATCATAGCAAAACTGCTGAATTACAAAGACCGCGACGCGGTGCTGAGGGTAGCCAGAGAGAAATGGAAGCTGCAAAACAAAGGCATGGATATCTCCTTGTACCCTGACTTCACGGTGAAAGTCCAAGAGGAGCGGAGGCGCTTTGCCCCCTACAAAAGCAAATGCGTGAGCTGGGTCTCGACTACGCAATGCTGTACCCTGCGAAGTTACGAATAAACAGGAGAGGGCACTCACATTTTTTCACCGATCCTAAGGATCTTCAGAAATCGCTGAAGGAGTGGGCCAGGGAGCAGAGAGCCAGCCCTAACAGAGCATCCGACGATCCAGCGGACAGCAGCAGGCTGGATGAACAGGAATGACGCCCCGGCCAGCAACTGTGTGGCGCACTTTGATAACTACAAGATGCATTGTGGTGCGGTGGCACTGTGGCACTGCACGGCTGTGACTCCACGCGATCTGCACTTCCAGGTGCGAGGCGGCGAAGGTATTCATACTATCCCTGAAGGCCGGAAGCTGGGTGAGAGCGTTCTCTTTTCTTTGTAGTCACTATCTCCCTTTTCTTGAACTCTGAATGCAAAGCTGCATTGCAAGACTACGTAAGGGACTTTCTGAGGGCAGCAATGTGTGTGTTACTGAAGTGAGCTGTTCTCTCTTCCCGTTGATGGACTTGACACGTGAGGGTGGCGTCTGGGGCAGCGACTGTCTGTTACTCAAATGAGGTCCTCTTCTGTGTTTCCCCTGGCGACCTCTGCCCCAGTGCGCATAGCTCAAGTTGACCCCAGGTGGTCTATGTCTTGGAAACCCCAGGATGGTTCTACGATTTTGAGTTCTGAAGGTGGGATTGGACCCTGTCTGGCCAGGTTGGGGGAGGTCTGCAGTGGGTGGGGGGAGGCACAGGTTTCGGGAGGTTACGGTTGAAAATGGGGGGTTCTAGTGGGTACGCCATGCAGGTTGTTGACTGAAAGCTATATTGAAGGAACTGTTGCTCTTATTTTACATTCATGGACAATGTTTAACGGCAAAGGGGACATGTTGTTTGCTGATACACTGTTTTTTCTTCAGAAATGGCAGACGTAGGTAGAATGACTACGGATGTTGGGCCCGATTCACTGAAGGCAATAACATGGAAGGTGAGGGGGTTAAATGATCACCGCAAGCTTAGGAAGGTGTTAAACTACCTACATAGACACCATGTTGATCTTGCACTCATACAGGAGACACATCTCCCTCCCCAGAGCAAGATGCTTGATCCTACAGGCGTTAGGGGTAACTGTCTCGCAGCGGGATTCACCACACACTCTAGGGGAGTCCTCATATGGGTAAATCAGCACTCGCAATTGCGGCTGTCCCTAATAGTCGCGGACCCTGAGGGATGTTTTTTGATTGCACGGTGCTTAGGTAAGGGTCTGGACCTAGTAGTGGTTAATGTTTATGGGCCCAACCTACGACCACCCCGAGTTCTACGCAGGCTTATCAACGCGTTGCAGGCCCTATGAGACCTCCAGGATATTATGGGGGGGGGCTGTAACTTTGTCTACGACCCTGATAAGGATAGATCGCGGGGGCCGACTCGTCGCCCGGCAGCAGCGGCCCTCCTTATGCAGGCGGAAATGCTGAAACTAGACCTGGTTGATGTTTGGCGCAATAGGCACCCCACACGGGGAGGGTTCACACACTACTCGGCATACCATGATATACATACGCGCATAGATCACTTCCTTGCCTCCCAAACGATGATTGCTGGTGTAAGTAGATGCGAGGTGCTGCCCTGTACACTTTCGGACCATTCTCCCCTACTGTTGACATTGGCGGTCCCGATGAAAAGAATTCCCCCGTTCACTTGGAGATTCCCTCCCTACTCACTTCTCGATGAGGAGTTTAGGGGTGGCCTTGCGGAAGACATTGACGCTTTCTTTGATACAAACCTAGGCTCTGTGGATAGCTTCCTGACTCTGTGGTATGCGTTTAAGGCGTATATCAGAGGGATGGCCATGGCCAAACACTCCGGTGTACTCAAAGCCATTAGACAACGGTTGCGGACACTCGAAACCCAATTGAGAGATCTAAAGGAGAAGCAAGGCGTATGCCATGCTTCGGAACCTGCGGAACATCTTAAAGCACTGCTAACGGAATATCACGAGGAGGCCGACAGAGAGGTTCAGCATATGGGCAAGTACGCCACGGCTAGGGTGTACGGGGAGGGGGACAGAACCGGCTCAGTCCTAACTCGAATTATGCGACAGGAGAGGAAGCCATTGATAATAGACAAACTGATTTCACCCACTGGGGATTCCCTCACGGACGAAACGGAGATTATTATAACGCTTAAGAATTATTATTCGGATCTCTATCAGTCCAAATCCTCTCACATGGAAGAGGAGATAGAGGATTATCTTAGTTACATTAGGATGCCATTCCTTCCGGACTCGATGAGAGAGTTCCTGGCAGCTCCGGTTCAGGAGGATGAGATAAGGGAAGCTCTAGGGGGGATGAGAGCGGGTAGTGCCCCCAGAATTGATGGTCTTACTGTGGGCTTCTACAAGACTTTTCTCGACAAGCTCATGCCCCATCTGATCACCCTTTTCGATGAGATCTGCGCAGACGGGTCGATGTCTCCCAGCATGAGCGAGGCCCTGCTGATAACGATATTGAAGCCCAGCAAGCCCCCTGCAGTTTGTGGCTCATATCGCCACTGTCACTACTGAATGTGGATACCAAACTGTATGCCAAAGTGCTCGCCACTCATTTGGCGCTCCTTGTCCCTGATCTTGTGGCGCCGGAGCAGGCAGGTTTTGTCCCAGAAAGGAATCTGACTTATAACATCAGGACAGTGCTGGGCGCAATGCAGCATGTTCGGCAAGAGAACAAGGCTATAACCATATTTCTTGATATGTAAAAAGCATTTGATTCAGTAGAATGGCCATTCATGTTAAGAGTGCTGCGAAAACTAGGGCTGGGTGAACCCTTCCTACAAATGCTGGGAGCACTGTACTATAAGCCAATGGCTAGATTGCGAATAGGAAACTCTGTTACTGACTCTTTCGAAATTAGCAGGGGAACGAGACAGGGATGCCCTCTTTCTCCCTTATTGTATGCTTTAGTGGCTGAACCCCTAGCCTGCGCGATCAGGGAGTACCATGCCGCAGAGGGCATCAATTTTCCGACATATAAGATTGGCATATCCACATACGCGGATGACACTCTGCTATACGTCCGCGAACCGGAGACAAATCTCCAATCAGTGCTCAGAGAGGTTGTGCGGTTTGGGGTGCTATCAGGTCTTAAAGTCAATTGGAACAAATCTGTAGCGTTCCCGTTAACCCCAGTCAACACACCTTTTGAGATGGACTACCCCCTCCAGTGGTCCTCTGACCCGGTCTGGTACTTGGGGATACGGTTGCATATGGACCCTGAAACCTTGATTCGGGAAAACTATGGAACCACTTTTTCCAGACTGCTGGATGATATAGAGAAATGGTGCAAACTCCCCCTGTCCCTGATGGGCAGGATCTCTATTATGTTATGTTATGTTAAATTAAATTTATTAAGCGCATGTACGCCCATAGGCTTCATGGCGCTGTAGGAAGATTAGCAAAAACATAACATATAGCAGAAAGAAACGGAGTTAACTATGGGTAAGCTTGCTTAAAGAGCCAAGTTTTAAAAGCCTGTCTAAAGGCTAACAGGTCTTCATGAAGCCTTAACGTCAGTGGCAGAGAATTCCACAGGGAGGAGGCCAAGAAGTGAAAAGATCTGCCTCCCTGGCGTTGTTTCCTGATCCGAGGCACCACTAACAAGTTCTTTTGACCTGAGTGGAGAGCACGAGAGGGGGTGTAACTGACAAGCAGGCTGCTAATGAATCCAGGGCCCTTGCCTTGTAGAGCCCTGAAGATAATGCATCCAGCTTTAAATGTTGCTCTCTGCGCTACTGGCAGCCAGTGGAGACTGGCCAATCCCGGCCTGATGGACTGCCATTTGGGAATCTTACAAATCAACCTGGCTGCTTGGTTCTGAACCTGTTGAAGTCTCTTGAGCTGCCCAGCTGGAAGACCCAAATACAAGCTATTGGAATAGTCCAGGCGGGACAACACAAGAGCAATGATGACCTGAATCAGACTAGGGTGGGTTAATAGGTGGGCAATCTTCTTGATCTTACGAAGTTGGAAAAAGCTTGCAGATACCACAGTCCCTACCTGACTTTTAAGCGAAAGATCTTCGTTACAAGTGACTCCTAGGCTTTTTACTGTTTGGGACTTAGCTGGAGGGTTTCCCATTTCTGGAGGCCAAAAATGTGGCCCCCAGTACAGTTCACTCTTCCCAGGCAAAATCAATTCAGTTTTGCCTGGGTTGAGTTTCAGGTGATTTAGGCTCATCCATCTCTGAATGTGGACCATGGCCTCCCGAAATTCGGTGGCCGCACCAGGGGAGTCCAAACGGAAGATCAGTTGCAGATCATCTGCATAGTTAAAAATTAAGGCTCTAAACTTTTTTAATGAAAACAGCAGGGGTCGTAAATACAAATTAAATAAAAGTGGGGACAAGGACGAGCCCTGAGGGACTCCGCATTCGTTTTTAATTTTAGGGGCTGTAAAGGTTCCTAATCTCACTGCCTGGGTACGTTCCGAGATAAATGACTTCAGCCATCTCAATGCCGAGCCTTTAAGGCCCGCCTGTTCGACACAGTCGACCAAGATGGTGTGGTCGACCGTGTCGAACGCGGCCGACAAGTCAAGAAGTACTAGTGCTTGGTGAGTGTCCTTGTCCGCATTGCATCTTAGTACATTCTGGACCGCCAATGTCACCATCACGGTAGAATGCCCCGGTCGAAACCCTGCTTGATTGGGCTCTAGGTATCCAGTAGTTTCAACGAAGCTAGAGAGACAGCTAGCAACGTGTGCCTCCAGGATCTTTGAAAGGAATGGCAACAAGGATATCGGGCGATAGTTTGATGGATCATGAAGCTCAAGGCCGGGTTTTTTAATCAAGGGAATACGTAGAGCGTGTTTAAACCCTGCAGGTACCTTTCCCTGATCGAGTGAATCATTAAGCAGAGGAAGGATCCCATGAGGGATAGAGTGCCCTATCTCTGTGAAGATGTAGGGTGTGCAGATGTCGTCGGGGGAGCCAGACTTGACCCGTGCCAGGAGAGCAGAAAAAGTTTTAGAATCTATGGCAGGGAGGGCATCTAATGTAGTAGGGTTATTAAAAATATCATCCAAAGGAGATGATTTAGGAGAACTAGCAATGTTGCGTTTTATAGTTACAATTTTCTCTCTGAAGTATTAATTCAGAGAGTTACACAACTTCTGGGTGGGAGCTATTGAGGGAGCTGTCCTATCATCGTCACAGAGCTCATTGACTATATTAAAAACATCTTTAGTTTTGTTGGAAGAGGTTAAAATTTTTAGGGAAAAGTAGTTGCTTTTATGTTGGAGCAGGATTTTTTGGAACTCCTTTCTTGCGGCGCAGTACACTTTCCTGGCTTGTGGGGAGTAATTTTGTCTCCATTTCCGTTCCTTTTGTCGTACCCCCAATTTAAGCTCTTTCAGTTCTTGGGAAAACCATTTGTGGGCTTCATTCCCTCTAATACTAGGGACCAGTACCAGGGGGGCTGAGAGATCAGCTGCGTGGCGTAGCCAATTAGACAGCGCTCTCTCACCAGTGTCCAGGTCATCATGCGGCAAAGGTACAGTTTTGCTTAGAACATCAATGAATCCCGGAAGGTCCATAGATTTCCATTTGCGGAGTTCTTTGCTCTTGCATGGTCTGGACTTGACATTCCCTCGTATTTCTAATGTGAAGTGAATAATAAAATGATCCGACCATATACATGGACTGATAACAGGGTTGGGTAGTGATAAGTTGTGCGTCCAGATTTGGTCAAGGCTGTGACCTTTCTGGTGGGTAGGTGAATGAATGTGCTGGGTTAAATTAAGATCTGTGAGCAGGTCTTTTAGTTAGCAGCTTGAGTGTCTGTGTCTATGCTGTCGAACCAATAGTTTAGGTCCCCAATAAGGATGATTTTAGAGTAGCTGACTACGTATGAAGCCAGCTGCTCCGCCAAAAGAGATGGATACTTGGCCATGTATTGGGGAGGCCGGTATATCAGTACCAGGATGAGGGACCCACTTTCAGTGTCAAGCTTAATCACCAAGTTCTCGGTATCCGGAAGGATCAGAGAGGGTAGTTCCCTAAAATGAAGGGATTTCAAGGTTATAGCTGCTACACCACCTCCCACCTTCCCGGATGTACGGTTGGTCAAAATATAGTAATCTGCGGGAAGTGCTACAAGACTATCGGGGAGGGAGTGAGGGGTTAACCAAGTTTCAGCCAGTAAGAGGATGTCGGGTTTTGCCTCCTTCAGGAATAGAAAAATGTCTATCTGGTTTTTAACCAAGGACCGAGTGTTGAGGTAATAACAGCGCAAGCTGTGCATTACAGAGGGTACAGTTTGAAGCTCAGAGATGGATGGTAAAAGAGGCTGAGCGTCAGGCGCTGGGATGGGGAGGGGAGAAAGTCCTAGTCGTTGGATATGAGTCAATATGCGTGGAGCTAATGAGTGCTTGCAGGGACCATAGGGAGTATGGGGACGTAGGCTTAAAAGTTCCAGAGACGAGTACTTGACAAAATGGCCAGGGGGGGTAGGCCCGGGTCCCGGTCGGCCGCGGACGGGCGCAGACGGGCTTAACTCAGGCGCAACTCCAGCGCGCCTTCGTCGCGCCCGCTGCGCTCGTCCGCTGCGCTGACAATTATGAAAATGTTGGTGCTACCTAGGTTTCTGTTCTTGTTCACCAACATCCCAGTCGTCCTCTCTAAGGCCTTTTTCAAACAGCTGACTCAGGCGCTCACTCGACTAGCGTGGGGGGGAAACACCCCAGAATACAGCGGCAGACCTTGACATTACCTTATGAAATGGGAGGCCTGGGCGCCCCTGACATGGAGAGGTATTACAGAGTGGCGCAGGCGGCTCACCTTCACACCTGGATACACAGATCACCGCAGATCCCACACGTCGTTCTTGAGAGCCTCTTCGCAGACCCACTGCCGCTGCCGGCCACAGTATTCCTGCTGGTAGACCAAAGTATTGGCAGACTGGACTCCATTAAAACCACGAACCATGCATGGCATGAGTTGGTTCGAGCGCAGGGCTGCGACCTTCTGTACTCCCCGCTCCTGAGGGTTGAGTGGGCGGTATGGATCCCCTTGCTGAGGGAGAAGGGAGTCACAAGAACATTGCAGAGGTTGGGAGTGTCCAAACTTGAGGACCTCTTCGTGGATGGAGTGCTGAAGACATGGGATCAATTGTCCCCACCGCAGGCAGACGTCTCGCTCCTATCACGATTTCAATATCACAGGGTTCGGGGGGCATTGCGGGAACTCCTGGGACCGGACCTGCAGGAACCAACTGAGGTACCGGAACTTACTTACGTGATTAAAACAGTCTCTTCTCGTAAGCTGGTGACTAACCTAAACAACTTGGGATCCCGCCACAAACAGCCCCAGCCATCCAAAGCTAGAACAGAGTGGCAGCGCGATCTTCAACTGCAGATAGAGGATGACATGTGGAGGTACTGTTGCCTCAGCACAAAGAGGCTATCATTGAATGGGCGACATCGGCTGGTTCATTTCGAATTCCTACAGCGCGTCTACTATACCCCGGAGAGGCTGCACAGATACGGTTTGCGGCAATCCCCGGAATGTGAACGCTGCCACGCGGTGACAGCTGATTTCCTTCACATGCCCTGGGCCTGTCTGGGCGTCAGTAAATTCTGGGGGGAAGTGTTCACGAAACTGTGCTTAATTCTAGAGGCGGAGATCGTGGCTGATCCGGCGCTGGCACTGTTGGGTTACTCGAAGCCCCTGCCGGTTGCATTGAGATGGCTGGTAGATATGGCCTTGTTAATAGCCAGAAGAGTTGTGGCCGCTTGCTGGATGAGAGGCCCATTACCAACAAAGAAAAGATGGGCGAAGGACATGTTGTACTGCTGCACACAGTCTGAAGTATATAGCGAATTGCTCCCTCCCATGAGCCGGCCAAAAAACTTCTGGACATTGTATAAGTCATACATCAGCGGTACTGGGGAGGAGGAGGACACAGAGCAGGGTGGGGATGTTGACGAGCGTAGCATACATGAGGAACCCGGGTAGGGGCCTTTATGGGGATTCGAGGTTAGTGCATAACTGGGGTTCTCAGGGGGGTGCGGTAGGGTCACGGCGAGTAGAGGGACACTGGGGTGCAGTCCGCATGCAGGGTATATGTGTGGTGGTTTGCCCATGGGCCACACTGGAGGGCTCGGCCTGCCTCGTGAGGACCGCAGGACGTTAGGCTGCTCTCAAGTTCCTCCTTTCTTATTCGAGTAACACCGTGTACGTGTTCAATCAAGTATTAGCTGTGTTGCAACCTGGGCAAGAGCACTGATGACGATATGAGGGTGGGGGGGAAGTTGGGGTAGAAGTTAGTTAGCCCTTCTCTTTTCGTTTTCTTGTTATGATGCTGGGTTGTGTCTTGCCTGCTTGCCCATGGGTTGGTAATGTCACCGTCCTACACACAGCCAGTGGTGTGTAGACACGAGCTCTGAAAGGTATGCACGATGATGCTATCTGACCACTTCTAGATTTGTAATGCGCTATTCTCTCATTGTACGCCGCCGAGCCTCCGGGATGTCGGCTCTCAGGCTGTGTCAAATATATAATGTGTACGCATTTTTTCTAGACATTGGCTGCCACCCCCCTGGGGCTGCAGGCGACTAACTCTGTAATAGAATTTTGACTGTGAATAAAGGTTAAAATTTAAAAAAAAAAAAAAAAACTAGCTGCTATTGCTCCACCTGTATCCTCAGGTCAATCATAGGTGTACCCAGTGTAAAGAAATACTGATCGACTACCGCATACTGCTCATACAGACACTCAAGCATGTAGAAGGTTGAGTTCCAACGTGTTACCACCTCCTGGATGAGTGCTTTCACTGGCACTTTACGTTCATGTTGCAGGCACCTCAGCTTCTTCCGGGCCTTAGAAGAATGGTTGAAATGTGTGCTCATTCTTCAGCAGGTGGTCAGTAACTCGAACACTGGACTTTCTTCAATAAAGAATTTTTTAACAACCAGGTTTATACAGTGCGCCAAACATGGCACTCTGAAATAGTTACCCTTATCCATGGTCTTAACTACATTGGCGCCATTATCCGTGGAAACATAACCAATCATGCATTTTCTTGGGGACAGCCATTGAAAGACCTTTGTGTTAAACTCATGCAAAATGTTTTCTCCTGTATGATTTTTCTCCATGGCAAACATGGCTAGTGTTGCATGTTTCCGAGCAGCTTTATAAACTTTGTCTGTGTAAACACCTGCGTTTATCTTTGCTTTAACCCCTGAAAAAGACACCCAGTGTGCAGTGATGCACATGTAATCAAAGCTGGTCCACATGTCTGTTGTCAGATGTATAGTGTGAACAGCACTGTTCTACAAAGCTCCCCCAATCACCTCCAGCACATCTTCATGTAGTGCCGGAACCGCAACTCTGGCAAAATAGAACCAGCTAGGAACCTTCCATTTAGGGCAGAGCATTGCCACTAATTCAAGAAAAACCACCCCTTCCACAAAATAAAAAGGGAGAAGGCCCAGCGCTAGCATTTTAGCCAGCTTAGTGTTATACAGACGCGCCGTTGGGTGGTTGCGTTCAAATGGCGCATCTGAAAACAACATGCTTCTAACGGTGGGCTGGACCATTTTACGGGATGATGATGATTTCTTTGACCCAGTTACGCTCAGTGATGATGAACTTTTTCGCATTGGTGTTTCACTCTCTCCCACACTCTTAGTGTGGCTCAAATATCTTGCAGGGGGTGTGCTGCTGACAGGGGTACTGGGTGTAACTGAAGAAATGTTTGACGCTTCTTCCTCGTCATCATCAGATGAAACATCAACGGATACAATTTGTTGACTTGCAATTCGGGCTGCCTTGATCTCCCTTAGGTGCGCATGCCATTTGACAGTGTGCTGTCTCTCAAGATGACCTCTCTGGCCTCCTGTACCATAGTTGGTACCAAGATTACCACGACTAACTCGAACCTTACAAATGGTACAAATGGCTATGTTTTCCCTTGTTGGGCTAACACTAAAGAAGTCCCAAACTGCAGACTTCAAATGTCTGTGGGGGGCGGAGGAGGCGATACTGGGAATGCTAATGCCAGATGAAGTGGAGGATGTGTGTTGCCGAAATTTACTACGTTCTGCACTTACAGCACCACTAATTGAGGAAACGGAGGTCGAGGTGGATGGAGGTCCCTTTTGGCGAGAAAATATGGAAGCTGTAGGTGGTGGTGTACTAGTTAACTGCTTTGGTGGTGGTCCCATTGACACGTCAACAACATCACGCTCAGCAGTTTTTCGGGATAGGATAAAAATGTCTGTTTAATGCATGCCCGCTGAGGCTGAAGTGACGTTTATGATGACTGCGTCGTCGTCGTGAGAGTCTTCATCAGCAGGAGTATACGCCACTTCTTGTTCAGCGTCATCATCACACTCCATAACTATGAGACATTCGGGATCCTTCCTTTTACGCTTAGCTACCTTTGTCAGATCATGGTGTGCCTCACTCTCAGACGGCGCAGGTGGTTCCCAATTTTCATCCATATCAGAAGGAAGGGGGCTTGATGAAGATGTAGACACCATCCTTGATCTTTTCCTTGCTGGGGATCTGGGAGACAGTGAATCATCAGGAGGAGTGGCTTCCTCAAATGATACCTCGGCTTGAATGTAGATTTCCTGATGTGCCCTTACTTCGGGAGGAACAACTATTGTGGGCACTTGTGCCGCTCCATGCACCTCTGCTTGCGCCTCTCCTTGCGCCGCCTCTCCTTCCACATGTACTTGGGCTTGTACTTGCACATGTGGTTGTTGTTGAGGCTGGGGTTGTTGAACACTCGTCAGATGAGTTACAACAACCTGTGTTGATTGCGGGATGCTGCTACTTTCTTGCGATGAGCCAACATCACTGGTCAATGGTGATTGAACAACTATACTGGCTGCCTCTGCAGCACTCAAGAGCTTGGACCTAAGTTGGCGTGGTGGTGGTGGCACTGAGCCCAATGGAGCGGAGGTGCTGCTCCCAGCTTGGTCCCCGGCAGACCCCGCTGTTGCTGCAGCCGTACTTTTTTTTCCCAAAAAATGCAGCAGTCGACACACCAGTCTCCTTGGTAAGTGGTGCCACTTGCTTCTTCTGCTCCTTACTGGCAACTTTCTTGCTAGAGGAGCTACGGGCAACTTTTTTTGGGGCCATCTTCTTCAGATGTCAGAACAGCAGGCCGCAGTTGCACAAGTTGCAAAGTTGTCTGTGGCCACACGTGACGTTGTGCTGCACACACCACAGCAGGACTTGTTCCTGGCACTGATGAGGAACGATGAGGCTGATGATTCATCTTTCTGCACCTAAAAGCAAACGAAGCCAGAGGAACATCAGTTAAATAAATGTTGAATATGTAGCGCTTCAATTAATAGTTTGCAAGTAAGCATTTTTATTATACCCACCCCCCAAAATGGAAAGACCAATAAAATGCACCACTGACAGAGTACCCCTGGGCATAATGGATGAAAGCATGGCAGACTGGGTGCAGGCCTATGGCACAACAAAGCACACTGCCTGGCTTCATAATGCCCCCTAGACCCCCACCCACAAGGACAGGCCCCAACAACAGCCAAAAAATCAAAAAACACACAAAAATCACGCCAATCCAATGCCATCCATGCCCTCCATGATATTTACATTAAAGAGACCCCACAGAAAGACTCAGTACATGCACCACTAAGTACCCCTGGGCATAATGGATGAAAGCATGGCAGACTGGGTGCAGGCCTATGACACAACAAAGCACACCGCCTGGCTTCAAAATGGCCCCTAGACCCCCACTCACTTGGCCAGGCCCTGCCTGGACCAGGCCTCAAAATGGCCCCCACCCACATGGACAGGCCCCAACAACAGCCAAAAAATCGAAATACACACACAAATCACCACATTCCAATGCCATCCATGCCCTCCATGATATTTACAATAAAGAGACCCCACAGAAAGACTAGGCCCATGCACCACTGAGTACCCCTGGGCATAATAGATGAAAGCATGGCAGACTGGGTGCAGGCCTATGGCACAACAAAGCACACTGCCTTTACCAGTCCTCAAAATGGCCCCCACCCACATGGCCATGACCCATCAACACCCCCAAAAATAAAAAAAAACACATAAAAATCACTCCAATCCAATGCCATCCATGCCCTCCATGATGTTTACATTAAAGAGACCCCACAGAAAGACTCAGTCCATGCACCACTGAGTACCCCTGGGAAAAAAGGCTCCAACAACAGCCAAAAAATTGAAAAACACACAAAAATCAACACAATCCAATGCCATCCATGCCCTCCATGATGTTTACATTGAAGAGACCCCACAGAAAGACTCAGTCCATGCACCACTGAGTACCCCTGGGCAAAAGGCCCCAACAACAGCCAAAAAATCATAAAAACACACAAAAATCACCTCAATCCAATGCCATCCATGCCCTCCATGATGTTTACATTAAAGAGACCCCACAGAAAGACTTAGTCCATGCACCACTGAGTACCCAAGGGCAAAAGGCCCCAACAACAGCCAAAACATTTAAAAACACACAAATATCACCACAATCCAATGCCATCCATGCCCTCCATGATGTTTACATTAAAGAGACCCCACAGAAAGACTCAGTCCGTGCACCACTGAGTACCCCTGGGCAAAAGGCCCCAACAACAGCCAAAAAATCGAAAAACACACAAAAATCACCACAATCCAATGCCATCCATGCGCTCAATCATGTTAAAATTCAAGACACCCTACAGAAAGACTCGGTCCATGCACCACTGAGTACCCCTGGGCATAATGGATAAAAGCATGTCAGACTGGGTGCCGGCCTATGGCACAACACAGCACACTGCCTGGGTTTAAAATGGTCCCTAGACCCCCACCCACATGGCCAGGCCCTGCCTGGACCAGGCCTCAAAAGGGCCCCCACCCACATGGACAGGCCCTAACAACAGCCCAAAAATCTAAAAACAAACAAAAATCACCACAATCCAATGCCATCCATGCCCTCCATGATGTTTACATTAAAGAGACCCCACAGAAAGACTCAGTCCATGCACCACTGAGTACCCCTGGGCAAATGGCCCCAACAACAGCCAAAAAATCGAAAAACACACAAAAATCACCACAATCCAATGTCATCCATGCCATCCATGATGTTTACATTGAAGAGACCTCACAGAAAGACTCAGTCCATGCACCACTGAGTACCTTTGAGCAAAAGGCCCCAACAACAGCCAAAAAAATCGAAAAACACACAAAAATCACCCCAATCCAATGCCATCCATGCCCTAAATGATGTTAAAATTCTACAAAACAGTTGTGTCATGCACCCATATCTTACCCTGGTCCTACTGGATACTGTGGCTACCAACAATATATTTTATTTAATGTTCTGAAAAAGTTCCAACATTGTAGTTGCAGCAACTGTAATGCCCCAAACAAACAACATCAACTTACTTGCGAAATTTCTAATCCAAAAGTGATCCAAAGAAAGTCAAAAAGGCCTCAAATCCAAATATCCAGCAGCATCCACAAAAAGTAATCCTTCCAGGTCAAGATCCAAATCAAAGTGACCAGGACATGAACAAAGCACTGGGAGGAGCCTGCTGGACTGGAACAGGAAGTTGGAGACTGTGGGGCACTTCCTTCCTCCCACACCCCCCCAAAAATGGACTCCTTTAAAAAAAAAGTAGAGGCAAATGTCAACCTCATTTTCAGAAGGTTTATACTGCCTGCTGGTGGATTTCTTGTGCAGAATTGCAAATTTAGCAATTTCGCGAGTGCGAGATTGGTGCTGCCCACCGCATCTACGAGTTCACAATTGTTTACTCCCGCGATACGTGATCACGAGCCTTTATGAGGTACTCGCAATGACAAACTCTCGCTGTGCAAGGTGGCGAGCCGCGATAACGCAATCGCGGTCGACAAACTCCCTCGGAATCACGCAGCAAGATCCAAAATGGCGCAGCACACGCAAACATGGAGAAAAACAACTCTTCAAATGCTGAATGACTGTAAGTGAACGCAAAAAAATCTGCTGCGTGCGAATTTGCGAATTGTCGGCAAATTCGCGAGAATTTGCGGATTGCGAATTTGCCAAAAATCCGCAAATTCCGCGAGCGCAACAGATTTTACGCTCATACTTAAAAGCAACCTCAGCAACTATGAATTCTGGTTTTGACCCGCTAACAAATATTGGTTCCAAAACCAATGGCGACTGCGGGAAAGTTCTAAAACAATTCACCCAACTTCAAGGGACCTGTTGGAAGATTTCTAAATCAAACAAACAATTTGAGTCCCAAGATAAATTCTTTGAATAGGATAACTCTTTTGGTGTTACCCAATCTCTGCTCCATCGTGGTTAAATAGAAATTGCACCTAGGCACCACTCAACTGCTAGCGGATATTTTTCAATGATGCTCTACATTTCCTATTGGCTTTTTGTCCTACAAGTTTGCAAATTCATTTCTAACATCTCACATTCAACAAATTGCATCATTTTGATGTTTGTTTGCTTAATAAAATATTCTCTAATTTTCTAAATTGGTTTGAAAATGTTATTGGCATCAGCCTGCAATGGCAAGCCTGTGACCTTTTTTCAAAGTCTTCTTAAGTGGGTAACCCGATAAGTGCTGTAAGCCCACTAGTAGCATTTAATTTACAGGCACTGAGTGTAAGGTATACAACTCTACAAGGGACTTATGAGTAAATTAAATATGCCAATTGGGTGGAAGCCAATCTTACCATGTTATGGAAGTGAGCACAAGCACATTAGCGCTGATTATCAGTGGTAAAGTGCAGAAAGTCCTTGGGCCAACAAAAACGAAATCCCGGATAATGGAGGGAAAAAGGCAAAATGGTTGAGGAGGAATTCCATCATAAGGCTGAACGATTTAACACCCTTGTTATTCAACCCTATTCCCTTTAACTGCCATGTGAAGACCAGCCTTGGCCAAGCTAGACCCACATCAGTAAGTGCCACCCTGCTTCTCAGATCCACTGCATCTCTGGTTTGGGTGCTGGTTCCTCTGTAGGGGGTGATTTTGTTTGCACTTCTATATTACCCCCTTCAATCCATTATCTTTAAGCTTTTTTCAATAAGGCAGTTGTAGAGAAACAGTCTGAATAGGGGCTAAGTAGTGTAGCTGACACTGTGCTAGACATCTGCACTTATAATTTTTGCCCTGCAGCAAACTGAGATACATATGTATTATCTCATGAAATATTATTGGGATGGAGTCGCACATTAATGGCATGTCTTTCCCAGTCTTACCAAGTTCAAGTATAAACATAGTTCAAGGCAGTCAATTTGTGACGTTGAGTGCAGAGGTTGGGAGTGTCCAAACTTGAGGACCTCTTCGTGGATGGAGTGCTGAAGACATGGGATCAATTGTCCCCACCGCAGGCAGACGTCTCGCTCCTATCACGATTTCAATATCACAGGGTTCGGGGGGCATTGCGGGAACTCCTGGGACCGGACCTGCAGGAACCAACTGAGGTACCGGAACTTACTTACGTGATTAAAACAGTCTCTTCTCGTAAGCTGGTGACTAACCTAAACAACTTGGGATCCCGCCACAAACAGCCCCAGCCATCCAAAGCTATAACAGAGTGGCAGCGCGATCTTCAACTGCAGATAGAGGATGACATGTGGAGGTACTGTTGCCTCAGAACAAAGAGGCTATCATTGAATGGGCGACATCGGCTGGTTCATTTCGAATTCCTACAGCGCGTCTACTATACCCCGGAGAGGCTGCACAGATACGGTTTGCGGCAATCCCCGGAATGTGAACGCTGCCACGCGGTGACAGCTGATTTCCTTCACATGCCCTGGGCCTGTCTGGGCGTCAGTAAATTCTGGGGGGAAGTGTTCGCGAAACTGTGCTTAATTCTAGAGGCGGAGATCGTGGCTGATCCGGCGCTGGCACTGTTGGGTTACTCGAAGCCCCTGCCGGTTGCATTGAGATGGCTGGTAGATATGGCCTTGTTAATAGCCAGAAGAGTTGTGGCCGCTTGCTGGATGAGAGGCCCATTACCAACAAAGAAAAGATGGGCGAAGGACATGTTGTACTGCTGCACACAGTCTGAAGTATATAGCGAATTGCTCCCTCCCATGAGCCGGCCAAAAAACTTCTGGACATTGTATAAGTCATACATCAGCGGTACTGGGGAGGAGGAGGACACAGAGCAGGGTGGGGATGTTGACGAGCGTAGCATACATGAGGAACCCGGGTAGGGGCCTTTATGGGGATTCGAGGTTAGTGCATAACTGGGGTTCTCAGGGGGGTGCGGTAGGGTCACGGCGAGTAGAGGGACACTGGGGTGCAGTCCACATGCAGGGTATATGTGTGGTGCGTTGCCCATGGGCCACACTGGAGGGCTCGGCCTGCCTCGTGAGGACCGCAGGACGTTAGGCTGCTCTCAAGTTCCTCCTTTCTTATTCGAGTAACACCGTGTACGTGTTCAATCAAGTATTAGCTGTGTTGCAACCTGGGCAAGAGCACTGATGACGATATGAGGGTGGGGGGGTAGTTGGGGTAGAAGTTAGTTAGCCCTTCTCTTTTCGTTTTCTTGGTATGATGCTGGGTTGTGTCTTGCCTGCTTGCCCATGGGTTGGTAATGTCACCGTCCTACACACAGCCAGTGGTGTGTAGACACGAGCTCTGAAAGGTATGCACGATGATGCTATCTGACCACTTCTAGATTTGTAATGCGCTATTCTCTCATTGTACGCCGCCGAGCCTCCGGGATGTCGGCTCTCAGGCTGTGTCAAATATATAATGTGTACGCATTTTTTCTAGACATTGGCTGCCACCCCCCTGGGGCTGCAGGCGACTAACTCTGTAATAGAATTTTGACTGTGAATAAAGGTTAAAATTAAAAAAAAAAAAAAAACTAGCTGCTATTGCTCCACCTGTATCCTCAGGTCAATCATAGGTGTACCCAGTGTAAAGAAATACTGATCGACTACCGCATACTGCTCATACAGACACTCAAGCATGTAGAAGGTTGAGTTCCAACGTGTTACCACCTCCTGGATGAGTGCTTTCACTGGCACTTTACGTTCATGTTGCAGGCACCTCAGCTTCTTCCGGGCCTTAGAAGAATGGTTGAAATGTGTGCTCATTCTTCAGCAGGTGGTCAGTAACTCGAACACTGGACTTTCTTCAATAAAGAATTTTTTAACAACCAGGTTTATACAGTGCGCCAAACATGGCACTCTGAAATAGTTACCCTTATCCATGGTCTTAACTACATTGGCGCCATTATCCGTGGAAACATAACCAATCATGCATTTTCTTGGGGACAGCCATTGAAAGACCTTTGTGTTAAACTCATGCAAAATGTTTTCTCCTGTATGATTTTTCTCCATGGCAAACATGGCTAGTGTTGCATGTTTCCGAGCAGCTTTATAAACTTTGTCTGTGTAAACACCTGCGTTTATCTTTGCTTTAACCCCTGAAAAAGACACCCAGTGTGCAGTGATGCACATGTAATCAAAGCTGGTCCACATGTCTGTTGTCAGATGTATAGTGTGAACAGCACTGTTCTACAAAGCTCCCCCAATCACCTCCAGCACATCTTCATGTAGTGCCGGAACCGCAACTCTGGCAAAATAGAACCAGCTAGGAACCTTCCATTTAGGGCAGAGCATTGCCACTAATTCAAGAAAAACCACCCCTTCCACAAAATAAAAAGGGAGAAGGCCCAGCGCTAGCATTTTAGCCAGCTTAGTGTTATACAGACGCGCCGTTGGGTGGTTGCGTTCAAATGGCGCATCTGAAAACAACATGCTTCTAACGGTGGGCTGGACCATTTTACGGGATGATGATGATTTCTTTGACCCAGTTACGCTCAGTGATGATGAACTTTTTCGCATTGGTGTTTCACTCTCTCCCACACTCTTAGTGTGGCTCAAATATCTTGCAGGGGGTGCGCTGCTGACAGGGGTACTGGGTGTAACTGAAGAAATGTTTGACGCTTCTTCCTCGTCATCATCAGATGAAACATCAACGGATACAATTTGTTGACTTGCAATTCGGGCTGCCTTGATCTCCCTTAGGTGCGCATGCCATTTGACAGTGTGCTGTCTCTCAAGATGACCTTTCTGGCCTCCTGTACCATAGTTGGTACCAAGATTACCACGACTAACTCGAACCTTACAAATGGTACAAATGGCTATGTTTTCCCTTGTTGGGCTAACACTAAAGAAGTCCCAAACTGCAGACTTCAAATGTCTGTGGGGGGCGGAGGAGGCGATAATGGGAATGCTAATGCCAGATGAAGTGGAGGATGTGTGTTGCCGAAATTTACTACGTTGTGCACTTACAGCACCACTAATTGAGGAAACGGAGGTCGAGGTGGATGGAGGTCCCTTTTGGCGAGAAAATATGGAAGCTGTAGGTGGTGGTGTACTAGTTAACTGCTTTGGTGGTGGTCCCATTGACACGTCAACAACATCACGCTCAGCAGTTTTTCGGGATAGGATAAAAATGTCTGTTTAATGCATGCCCGCTGAGGCTGAAGTGACGTTTATGATGACTGCGTCGTCGTCGTGAGAGTCTTCATCAGCAGGAGTATACGCCACTTCTTGTTCAGCGTCATCATCACACTCCATAACTATGAGACTTTCGGGATCCTTCCTTTTACGCTTAGCTACCTTTGTCAGATCATGGTGTGCCTCACTCTCAGACGGCGCAGGTGGTTCCCAATTTTCATCCATATCAGAAGGAAGGGGGCTTGATGAAGATGTAGACACCATCCTTGATCTTTTCCTTGCTGGGGATCTGGGAGACAGTGAATCATCAGGAGGAGTGGCTTCCTCAAATGATACCTCGGCTTGAATGTAGATTTCCTGATGTGCCCTTACTTCGGGAGGAACAACTATTGTGGGCACTTGTGCCGCTCCATGCACCTCTGCTTGCGCCTCTCCTTGCGCCGCCTCTCCTTCCACATGTACTTGGGCTTGTACTTGCACATGTGGTTGTTGTTGAGGCTGGGGTTGTTGAACACTCGTCAGATGAGTTACAACAACCTGTGTTGATTGCGGGATGCTGCTACTTTCTTGCGATGAGCCAACATCACTGGTCAATGGTGATTGAACAACTATACTGGCTGCCTCTGCAGCACTCAAGAGCTTGGACCTAAGTTGGCGTGGTGGTGGTGGCACTGAGCCCAATGGAGCGGAGGTGCTGCTCCCAGCTTGGTCCCCGGCAGACCCCGCTGTTGCTGCAGCCGTACTTTTTTTTCCCAAAAAATGCAGCAGTCGACACACCAGTCTCCTTGGTAAGTGGTGCCACTTGCTTCTTCTGCTCCTTACTGGCAACTTTCTTGCTAGAGGAGCTACGGGCAACTTTTTTTGGGGCCATCTTCTTCAGATGTCAGAACAGCAGGCCGCAGTTGCACAAGTTGCAAAGTTGTCTGTGGCCACACGTGACGTTGTGCTGCACACACCACAGCAGGACTTGTTCCTGGCACTGATGAGGAACGATGAGGCTGATGATTCATCTTTCTGCACCTAAAAGCAAACGAAGCCAGAGGAACATCAGTTAAATAAATGTTGAATATGTAGCGCTTCAATTAATAGTTTGCAAGTAAGCATTTTTATTATACCCACCCCCCAAAATGGAAAGACCAATAAAATGCACCACTGACAGAGTACCCCTGGGCATAATGGATGAAAGCATGGCAGACTGGGTGCAGGCCTATGGCACAACAAAGCACACTGCCTGGCTTCATAATGCCCCCTAGACCCCCACCCACAAGGACAGGCCCCAACAACAGCCAAAAAATAAAAAAACACACAAAAATCACGCCAATCCAATGCCATCCATGCCCTCCATGATATTTACATTAAAGAGACCCCACAGAAAGACTCAGTACATGCACCACTAAGTACCCCTGGGCATAATGGATGAAAGCATGGCAGACTGGGTGCAGGCCTATGACACAACAAAGCACACCGCCTGGCTTCAAAATGGCCCCTAGACCCCCACTCACTTGGCCAGGCCCTGCCTGGACCAGGCCTCAAAATGGCCCCCACCCACATGGACAGGCCCCAACAACAGCCAAAAAATCGAAATACACACACAAATCACCACATTCCAATGCCATCCATGCCCTCCATGATATTTACAATAAAGAGACCCCACAGAAAGACTAGGCCCATGCACCACTGAGTACCCCTGGGCATAATGGATGAAAGCATGGCAGACTGGGTGCAGGCCTATGGCACAACAAAGCACACTGCCTTTGCCAGTCCTCAAAATGGCCCCCACCCACATGGCCATGACCCATCAACACCCCAAAAAATAAAAAAAACACATAAAAATCACTCCAATCCAATGCCATCCATGCCCTCCATGATGTTTACATTAAAGAGACCCCACAGAAAGACTCAGTCCATGCACCACTGAGTACCCCTGGGAAAAAAGGCTCCAACAACAGCCAAAAAATTGAAAAACACACAAAAATCAACACAATCCAATGCCATCCATGCCCTCCATGATGTTTACATTGAAGAGACCCCACAGAAAGACTCAGTCCATGCACCACTGAGTACCCCTGGGCAAAAGGCCCCAACAACAGCCAAAAAATCATAAAAACACACAAAAATCACCTCAATCCAATGCCATCCATGCCCTCCATGATGTTTACATTAAAGAGACCCCACAGAAAGACTTAGTCCATGCACCACTGAGTACCCAAGGGCAAAAGGCCCCAACAACAGCCAAAACATTTAAAAACACACAAATATCACCACAATCCAATGCCATCCATGCCCTCCATGATGTTTACATTAAAGAGACCCCACAGAAAGACTCAGTCCGTGCACCACTGAGTACCCCTGGGCAAAAGGCCCCAACAACAGCCAAAAAATCGAAAAACACACAAAAATCACCACAATCCAATGCCATCCATGCGCTCAATCATGTTGAAATTCAAGACACCCTACAGAAAGACTCGGTCCATGCACCACTGAGTACCCCTGGGCATAATGGATAAAAGCATGTCAGACTGGGTGCCGGCCTATGGCACAACACAGCACACTGCCTGGGTTTAAAATGGTCCCTAGACCCCCACCCACATGGCCAGGCCCTGCCTGGACCAGGCCTCAAAAGGGCCCCCACCCACATGGACAGGCCCTAACAACAGCCCAAAAATCTAAAAACAAACAAAAATCACCACAATCCAATGCCATCCATGCCCTCCATGATGTTTACATTAAAGAGACCCCACAGAAACACTCAGTCCATGCACCACTGAGTACCCCTGGGCAAAAGGCCCCAACAACAACCAAAAAATCGAAAAACACACAAAAATCACCCCAATCCAATGCCATCCATGCCCTAAATGATGTTAAAATTCTACAAAACAGTTGTATCATGCACCCATATCTTACCCTGGTCCTACTGGATACTGTGGCTACCAACAATATATTTTATTTAATGTTCTGAAAAAGTTCCAACATTGTAGTTGCAGCAACTGTAATGCCCCAAACAAACAACATCAACTTACTTGCGAAATTTCTAATCCAAAAGTGATCCAAAGAAAGTCAAAAAGGCCTCAAATCCAAATATCCAGCAGCATCCACAAAAAGTAATCCTTCCAGGTCAAGATCCAAATCAAAGTGACCAGGACATGAACAAAGCACTGGGAGGAGCCTGCTGGACTGGAACAGGAAGTTGGAGACTGTGGGGCACTTCCTTCCTCCCACACCCCCCCAAAAATGGACTCCTTTAAAAAAAAAGTAGAGGCAAATGTCAACCTCATTTTCAGAAGGTTTATACTGCCTGCTGGTGGATTTCTTGTGCAGAATTGCAAATTTAGCAATTTCGCGAGTGCGAGATTGGTGCTGCCCACCGCATCTACGAGTTCACAATTGTTTACTCCCGTGATACGTGATCACGAGCCTTTATGAGGTACTCGCAATGACAAACTCTCGCTGTGCAAGGTGGTGAGCTGCGATAACGCAATCGCGGTCGACAAACTCCCTCGGAATCACGCAGCAAGATCCAAAATGGCGCAGCACACGCAAACATGGAGAAAAACAACTCTTCAAATGCTGAATGACTGTAAGTGAACGCGACCAAGCAAAAAAATCTGCTGCGTGCGAATTTGCGAATTGTCGGCAAATTCGCGAGAATTTGCGGATTGCGAATTTGCCAAAAATCCGCAAATTCCGCGAGCGCAACAGATTTTACGCTCATACTTAAAAGCAACCTCAGCAACTATGAATTCTGGTTTTGACCCGCTAATAAATATTGGTTCCAAAACCAATGGCGACTGCGGGAAAGTTCTAAAACAATTCACCCAACTTCAAGGGACCTGTTGGAAGATTTCTAAATCAAACAAACAATTTGAGTCCCAAGATAAATTCTTTGAATAGGATAACTCTTTTGGTGTTACCCAATCTCTGCTCCATCGTGGTTAAATAGAAATTGCACCTAGGCACCACTCAACTGCTAGCGGATATTTTTCAATGATGCTCTACATTTCCTATTGGCTTTTTGTCCTACAAGTTTGCAAATTCAT
Source organism: Lissotriton vulgaris (assembly GCF_964263255.1). Lineage (NCBI taxonomy): Eukaryota > Metazoa > Chordata > Amphibia > Caudata > Salamandridae > Lissotriton > Lissotriton vulgaris. The sequence continues at coordinate 114,359 of NW_028242051.1, read as the reverse complement.
TTCTAACATCTCACATTCAACAAATTGCATCATTTTGATGTTTGTTTGCTTAATAAAATATTCTCTAATTTTCTAAATTGGTTTGAAAATGTTATTGGCATCAGCCTGCAATGGCAAGCCTGTGACCTTTTTTCAAAGTCTTCTTAAGTGGGTAACCCGATAAGTGCTGTAAGCCCACTAGTAGCATTTAATTTACAGGCACTGAGTGTAAGGTATACAACTCTACAAGGGACTTATGAGTAAATTAAATATGCCAATTGGGTGGAAGCCAATCTTACCATGTTATGGAAGTGAGCACAAGCACATTAGCGCTGATTATCAGTGGTAAAGTGCAGAAAGTCCTTGGGCCAACAAAAACGAAATCCCGGATAATGGAGGGAAAAAGGCAAAATGGTTGAGGAGGAATTCCATCATAAGGCTGAACGATTTAACACCCTTGTTATTCAAACCTATTCCCTTTAACTGCCATGTGAAGACCGGCCTTGGCCAAGCTAGACCCACATCAGTAAGTGCCACCCTGCTTCTCAGATCCACTGCATCTCTGGTTTGGGTGCTGGTTCCTCTGTAGGGGGTGATTTTGTTTGCACTTCTATATTACCCCCTTCAATCCATTATCTTTAAGCTTTTTTCAATAAAGCAGTTGTAGAGAAACAGTCTGAATAGGGGCTAAGTAGTGTAGCTGACACTGTGCTAGACATCTGCACTTATAATTTTTGCCCTGCAGCAAACTGAGATACATATGTATTATCTCATGAAATATTATTGGGATGGAGTCGCACATTAATGGCATGTCTTTCCCAGTCTTACCAAGTTCAAGTATAAACATAGTTCAAGGCAGTCAATTTGTGACGTTGAGTGTTGAAGTGCTGCCAGTACTGTGTAGCCTTTCAAAACGGTGTTCATTCTTTTGAACTCAAAGGGCCTAATTTGCAAAGTGCACTTTCCGAGTAAGTTTACACATTTGAGTATGTTTGCTACTTTTCGATAATAACAAACTGCGCTTTTGTAGTAATGTGCACTTTTGTAATAAGTCGATCACCACACTTGGCCAACCATTGGTACTGCAATTGCCATTATTTTCTATGGGAGGTGCAGTGCTGGACTTACTACTGTTTATTTTGTTTTTCAATTGTAAATTACACTCAGAGTTTGTGAATAAGGCCCTTAGTGGAGGTGGAGATGCACTCTGGTCACAGGTTTGTTCAAGCCCCCTTTGACAAGTTAAAGAATATAGGAGGACGCAGGTTAGAGTTGGTACCAGGTACAGGTTTAATCTGTATAACTAAAATAACACAAGCGACCCCAGCCACAGCTGACTGACACCCTTGCTCCAGTTCTCTCGCTCGCCTGGGCGCTCACCTTAGAACACTCCCAGCTGTGACATTCTATATGATCTCACAAGCGGTGCGTTCCAAGGTGATGGCAGGGGCGAAAACACGATAGTGTGGCATGGTTTCCCCCCCTAGGGTGGAAGATACCACACATCCCCCTCCTCTACACAATGCAAGAACACAACAAGTACAAGAAACACAAAAACTTTGCTGTGCACTACATAGTAACATATTGCTCCAAGTATTTCCGGCGACCAACCACCCTGTGGCTAGCTCTGCAGAAGGAGTAGGATTCCCTAGAACCAACCCTCTAGGGCAGGTCGCCTCTCACCTGGGAATTGCCCTCTCTCCTGACACCTTTGTCTTTGTCTTCTGGAGGAGAATGATAGCTTACAACTCTTCCCAAATTCCAAATCTTCCTCTCCTGTGTTTTGACAGCATTTGTAAACAATTTAACAATTTTGGTGGGCCTAGTGAATTGAGACCAGTTTGCCCTGCCTGTTGGCGCTTTGATTTTAACCACATCTCCCACCTTAAACCCTGCCTCTTTGCGGAGTGCAGTTTATCAAACCTGTCCTTCCTGTCTAACATAGCTTTGCGTTCCCTGTCCTGCCTTAGTGTCTCTCTAGATTGTCCCGTCCACCCTTTGTGCCACTCCATCCACCCTGGTGCTAACTTCGTGTTGGCTCTTCTTGCCCGGAGTAGTTCAAAGGGTGTGACACCTGTTGTCTGATGAGGGGTCAGCCGGAAGGCCTCCAGGTGCTTCCCTATCTCTTCCTTCAATTTAACCCACTAGCTCTTGCCAGTTGCTAAACCGCTCGACCATCCCATTGGTCTCGGGGTGGAACAGTGCGCAGCCCTTGTGTTTGATCCCATTTCCCTCAAGGAATTCTTTCATTTCCTTTGAGCAGAGTTGTACTCCATTGTATGTCAACAGGCTGCTAGGTAAGCCCTTCCTGAGGAAAAGTTCTTTCAGAAATTCAATGACCACCTTGGTGGTGATCTTGGATACTATCTTCACCTCTGGCCACCTAGAATAGAGATCCATGAGCACCAAAATGTAAGGGGTGCGAAGCTCTCACAACAGCGGGCCTACAATGCCCAGTGCCACCTCTGCTCAAGGACCCAATGGTGGTGGTCTACACTGCATGGGGGGCGTGTGCTGCTTCAATACCTTGTCACTGGTCGCACACGGTATGCAGTCTCTTATTTTTCTCGCGATTTCATTGTCCATGTTAGGCCACCAGTAGTCTGCACGTATACTCTGTTTTGTCTTGGTGATGCCCAAGTTTCCTTAATGGGCCAAATCAACTAGATATTTCCTCAATGTTTCGGGCGGATTCAATCTCATGCCCCGGAACAGGCATTCGTCCGTGATGGACAATTCGTTCCTGACCATCCAGAACGGGCATAGCGTCTCACTCTGCTTGTCTTTGACTTTCCACGTTTCTTTGACCCTTTCACGCACCTCCTTCAACAGCTTATCAGCTCTAAGGGCATCTTTCCAGCTTTCCTCTCCAATGGCCCCCTGGGTGATTACGCAAACCTTCTCCACTTGAATCCCGTTATTTTCTTCCTCATCCTCTTCGCTTGCCACTCCCTCCATTTCTCCTACGAGGCGTGAGAGACAGTTGGCTGCAAGATTTCTCGTCCCTGGCTCGTATTCAACGTTGAACGTGTACTCCTGAAGGTTTACAACCCAGCGCCTGATTCTACTTGAAATCGTGTTGAGCCCTTTCCTGTTGAATACTTCGACCGACGGCTTGTGGTCTGTTCTCAGGTCGAACTTTGTTCCCCAGGGGAAGTCACTGAATTTGATCATTGCCCAGTGTACTGCTAGGGCCTACTTCTCTATTACCGTGTAGTTGACCTCAGCCTTTCAAAGGAATCTTGACGCAAAGGCTATAGTTTCTTCTCCACCCTCTCCCACTTGCATGAGAACCGCTCCGAGTCCTTTTGAACTTGCGTCCGTCATCAATACCGTTTTTCTCCTCGGCCTGAATGATTTGAGGCTTGGAGCTTCCGCTAGTGCTTTTTTCACGTCTTCGAATTCTTTCTGGCACTCTTCACTCCAACTGAACGTCACACCTTTCTTGAGCAACAGGTGTATAGCATAAGTTCTGCCAGCAGAATTCTGCACGAACTTTCTGTAGAACTACAAAATCCCCATAAACGATTTTATCTCTTCTTTGTTCTTGGGTGGAACCAAACTGATTACGGTGTTTTGGAGATCAGCCTTGGGGCAAATGCCCTCTGGTGTTACTTTGTGCCCCAGGAAGTCTATCTCTTCACAGTGAAAATTGCACTTTTCTCTCTTCACCGTGAGACCTTGTTCTCTGAATTTCTCCAGCACTTGCCTCAGTCTTATTTCGTGTTGCCGGTTGTCTACATCAAAGATCAGTACGTTGTCTTGATAGCACAAGACACCTGAAATGCCTCGGAGGATACTGCTCATAATTCCCTAGAACACTGCTGTGGCTGAGACTAGACCAAACGGCATTCTTTTGAACTTATAGGCTCCCATCGGTGTGACAAACGCCATTAGTTCCTGCGAGTCTTCATGGAGCTTGACCTGAAAGTAAGCCGACCTCAAGTCCAGCGTAGAAAATACTTTTGCTCCTTCCAACATGCTCATCATTTGCAAAATATTTGGGAGCGGGAACTTGTCGACTACGACCTCTTTGTTCAATGCCCTGAGATCGATGAATAGTCGGACTGATCCATCCTTTTTTTTTTGCGGCAATGATCGGCGCCAGCCACTCTGCTGCTTCCACTGGTTCAATGACCCCTAGGTTTCACACCTTCTCCAAATCTTCCCTCATGGCCTCCTGGATAGCTATGGGAAGATTTCTTTCTCTTGCTACCACTGGCACTGCATGCTCCTTCAATTTTATCCTGTGGGAATAGTTTTTCAAGCATCCTAGTTCTCCGCTGAATACTTCCTTGAAGTCTTCTTCTATCTTCCCCAACATCTCACCTATTTCTTGCACCAATATCTGCGGGTCTTGTTGGGGTCGAGATATATGACTAATTCTTTTTGGGCTTGCCACCCCAGTATGTTGTCCCCCTCTTTGGATACGTAAATTTTTGCGACAGTCAGTCTGTCCTTGTAGCCCACAGTGCCCCAAATGTATCCTTTCATGTTTATTGGTTGTCCCCCATAACCTCCCGGCCTTACATCCATTTTCTTTTAAGTAACCTTTCCTTTCACTACCTTCTCTAATTCTTTTGCGTTTATTATCGTTATCTTGGAACAGGAGTCAAACATTGCCTCTTCCCCAGTTTCTTCCAACTTTATCGTGTCTTTGGGATTTCCAACCTGTCCGCCTTGTACTTGCAAGATCATTTCATCACACACCCGTGTGATGTTGTCTTTATCTTGCCTCTTGTAAATGTGACTACTCCTGCGGCATTGCCTGAAATGTCTTTTCACACCACACTTGCTGCAAGTAAATTTTAAAGCAGGACAATCTTTGTCGCTCGCCATATGCCCTTGCTTACCTCACCTGTAGCAGTTGCCCTTAAAACTCCAACCCCCTTTGGTCTCCCTCTGCTCTTTTTTCTGTTCCTTAACTGCCAACACACAGTCACTTTCTGCTGTCACCTCGCTCACTTTAACCTTACTTTCACTGTCTTGCTTGATTTCACTTACACGTTGCATCATGTGTTCTACCTGTTTAGCTACAATGAGCACCTCCCCTAGAGGTGGGTCATATTTTAACCACAACTCTTCTCGCACCCGCTCAATCCTGCATGTCAAAACAAACTGGTCCCTGATTCTCTCCTCACACGCTCCCCCAAACTTAAATGTAGCCGCCAGTTTGCTTAAGTCAGAGACAAATTCCTCAATAGATTCCCCCTCTTTTTGCCCTCTTTCACCAAAATGGTATCGTTCCATGATGGTGCTTGTTTTGGGAAGGTAGTGTAGATCTATTTTTTTAGACTTATTTCGAATTTGTTTAACCCCCTTGCCTCACTTGCACTCAATTCTGGAAGGTGTTCTAACACTGCCTGTCCTTCCGCCCCCATGTAGTGCATCAACAACGCTACCTTCCTTTCTAGGCCTAAGTTTGGTCCACATACAACAGCATAGTTCTGGAAGACCTTCTTCCATTTGCTCCACTTTAGGGCGGGTTCCCCGTAGGTGTGGGCGGAAAATCCTTTCCGCTCGCGGATTTTGCGGATTTTCGGGAAATTCGCAATCCGCGAGATTCGCGAATCTCCCGCAAAATCCGCAAATCAGCGAGCAGCGGATTTTGCTCGCACTGCTCGCACTGTTCGCGTGAGTTCGCGCCCCGCGAATAAGTGCAAAATTGCAGAAATACGATTTTAGCAAAACTGAAAGTAACTACTTACCAGGTTCAAAAGTTCAGGCTCATTATTAGTAGCCATTTCCTGTAGTGCTTCCTGAGGGGCCCCTCCAGAGTTCAGTTGCCAGTTGAAACTATTATGTGACCCTGCTCTGAACCTCAGAATAGTTACACATATGCCACAAAGGTCCTGAATTACAGCTAAGGGAGACAAGCAGGAGCCAGGCTGGAAGTTAAAATCCATTAATCAGCCCCTAATTCATTATTGTCAGTTGGGGCAGGGCAGGTGTTGTAACTAATTTTGCAACAATGAAAGCACTTAGCAAGTGCAAAAGATCACTAATCAGGGTGCACTAAGGAAACAGGTGCCAGCTAAAAAAATATTCTGTGACACATTAATCAGCCCCAAATTAATTCAGGTCACTTGAGGCAGGGAAGGTGTGCTTTGCTTTGCCGAAAATAATGTACACTGGACAACCAGAGGGTGTGGTGATGAAACAGAGGTTGGCATGGGTGGGCCAGAGGGTGGCATGAGTAGTCAGAGAGTGGCAGTGGTGACAGAGAGTGGCAGTGATGAAGAAGAGTGTCCCAAACAGGCTGGACACGTAGAAACAACAAGTTCGCGAAACTTGCGACCCGACAGGTAAGTTCGCAAATTGCGAAATTGTAAAAACCCTCGCGAACTGGCAGAAACACGGGCGAACACAAAAAAAAAAAAATCCGCAAATTCGCGGTAATTTGCGGATTTTGCGGATTGCGAATCCGCAAATCCGCAAAATTCGCGAACGCGAGATCTGCAAAATTCGCCCATGCTTAGTTCCCCGGGGCTGGATAAGAAGAAGGGAGGGCGCGTGACATTCTGCATGTTTCCTTCCTGGCTTGTAGGGTGACTTTAGTACAACTACAACCACTTGCAGGGTAAATTTCCTACCAGAGTGGTGTTTTCCCCTGTGGGCGCAGTGTGCAGGACAAGGAACAAAGGGAATTTTTCAACCAAAGCTGCGCAGGCTTTGCGAACCTCAAACACTCATGTGTAATCCTAATCCCTACTTCTCAGAACAAACAGTTTTCTCTCAAAAATGGCACAGTGTGGATAAGTACTCCCTGGAGCCCACTAGATGGCGCTGTCCCTCAGTGTCTGCTTTTCCTGAAAGTCTTTCTCTAGTACACTTCGTATTTTTTTCCTCAGCACAGTACCTTTTCCCCTCTGTCAACAGGAACCGCCGGCAGTCAGTGAAGACACCTCTCAGCCTCCTTGGCTACTACTGCTTAACTGAGATGTATGTTCTTTAGATGGGCCTCACATTGCCTCATAACCGCACCATCCCCTGATGTCAACGCGATGTCGCTCACATGCTCCAGTCAGGCAGCCTGCCTTGTCTTGACTTCTAGGAGGCGTTTCCACGAAGCCCACACACAGCCTAAGGTTATTCCAGGCGGCGAATGTTGACGCCCCCCACCAACTGCTCCGCACACGTACAGGTATAAACCCGCTGCCAAACGCCTTGCTGTTGACTGTGACATAGGCTGTCTCATCCAGCGATTTCCCGCCTTCCTCATTTCAGGTGCCGCTGCCACACACTGAGCGACATCACAGGTTGCCTCACACATTGGAGCACCGCCTTTACTCTGCGCAGAAGTAACGTGCATCCTAAGGAGCCCACCGCTACACTCACCAAGACACACACCAGGACTGTGTGCTGCCGAGGTCTTGACCCGCTCCACAGACGGTCAATTGCCTGGAGATCAGCCTCTGTTCCGCTTCTGACCGCAGCTCCACGCCCAGCAGCGACTGTTTGGGGCCCCAACACAGGCGATTCTTCACCCGGTAAGTTTCGGCACCACGGTGACTTGATGGGGATGAATGGCGTTGAAGAGGTGTCACTAGCTTAGTTCTGCAGTCACCGTTGAGCCTCGGAGGCTAGTTCATAGTGTGTTGGGGTCGCAGCAGTTGTCCATATTGTCTTGGCATCCCATCCTCGTCGACAGTGTGACAAGTTAAAGAATATAGGAGGACGCAGGTTAGAGTTAGTACCAGGTACAGGTTTAATCGGTACAAGTAAAATAACACAAGCGACCACAGCCACAGCTGACTGTCACCCTTGCTCCATTTCTCTCACTCGCCTGGGCGCTCACCTTAGAATGCTCCCAGCTGTGACATTCTAAATGACGTCACAAGCGGTGCGTTCCAAGGTGATCGCAGGGGCGAAAACACAATAGTGTGGCATGGCTTCCCCCCCTAGGGTGGAAGATACCACACCCCCTAGTGCATTTGGGTAAATATAGTTCAAGGCAGTCCATACCTCACAGTCTTTGTTGTGGTAGCTTAAGTGTTAAAGCACAGCCAATAGAATGTAACCCTTGAAAACACTGGGCCTCATTTATGAGGTTTTACTGTAAAGCAGCACTGCAGGCCTCCCTGCTGTGTTGCCCTATGGTAAAAGAAAAGAGCAGGAATGCGCCGTTTCTATGACATACAGCACATTCCTGTCCTTTTCCCCAGTTCCGGTGCACAATGGGTTGCTGTGCGCTAATTTGTTTTGTTCTTTTGAACTCTTCAGAAAGTCAAAGAGTTTTCTTGGGGAGCCTGACTCCCTGCTTAACATATGTGGGTCAGTGCTAAACAGCCCCCAGAAGTAGACGTCTACCTCTGGAAACCAATCACCAGTCCCTGCAGGGGGAAATAACTTGCACATACATTAGTAGGTTGTGGATTCGCACTGTTCAGAAGGGCAAACAACATTTTGAGACGTCTTACAGGGTTTTAAACGTATTAGAATGAGATGGAATACCATATTTAGATTGTTGTTCATACTTTTATGCTTCCATTGTTGCTTTCCTACTTCAGATAACTCAAGGTAATGATTTGTTGTGCTCATAGCGTTTGGAAGTGCCCTTAGGTGATTTGCAAAAACACTTAAAACTAATGAACTGAAACTGCAGTAGACTCTGTTTTGATTTGTTATGTTTTATTTTGCAACGCCAACAGATATCGTTTCTGAATTTTCTTCAAGCAGCAATTCCGTTGTTTTTCAAAAGTAGGACACATTTACAATTAATTAGTTCCCAAGATATTCATCTCGAAACTCCATCGGAATGCTGTATTATTCTCTCTTGTGCTGTAGTAACTCATTTGTACGTTGACCATTTGCTTTAGTAGTGAATGTCAGTATACTCTAAATCAGGGGACCTCCAATCTATTCTGTACTGAGAGCTACCTCTGATCACAGACAAGCCTACCGGGCTACTGTCTACAATATGGGTGTTCAAATAAGGGTACACAAATTCCAGAAAACGTACAAACTGTCGCTAGAGTATCATAGTCCTGTCCCACAGAGCATCAGGGCCATAGCCATGGGGGGCATGTGAGGGCCGGGCCAGCCTTCACTAATCATTGCCTCCCATCCCAAATGACTGAGGCAGCTGGCACAATATTTCTCAGAATCTCCTTTCAATTCAGAGTATCTAAAAAAACTACATTCACATTTAAATGCATGTAGTCTACTCAGGGAAAACATACTGGTGTTCAGAAGGTGAATGAGCAGTAAAAATGCCTTGTTACATTAGCTGCGTGTCCATAGACAGAATGTATGTATAATGTCAGGCTATATCTTCTGACAAATCGCTGCTTATTCTTGTAATGTTGATATGTTGTTTAGTTTTCTTTGACTGCAAAGTGAGAGGATTTTGTAAAGTGAACTATGTGATAATCTGTCCAGGGTACAGGCAGGACACTGGAATTAGGCTGCAGGGGGGGCTCAAATGATGCAGCAAGGGTGACTCAACTATGCTGCAAGAAAATACTAATTATGTGGCCTAATATGGCATATCTTTTGATAGTATTACTTCATTCATTTTCCATTTTTACACATTAACACTATCTGAACAAAGATTTCATTTCATTTGTACCAGAAGTGGAGAAATCTATGGAATGTGCATTGTTACTATCATTCCGTATTTGAGTGTCATTGTGAGATTTAAAGAAGTGGCTATAGTGAATATATGTTTGGGACCTGCAGTCATGGATTAAATTACAAATCTCTGATTGACTGACAGTGTGTGACAGATATCTTCAGTTATTCTATGCATGCTAACATAGCAATGGTTGGTTTATTGCCTGCACAATTATAGTGGTACAAATCGACCAATTCTGGCAACTTGGGTAATTGTGGAATGTGGGCCAGGGCTCAGTAAGCACCTAGAGAAACCAGCTATACCCAGATATTTCTGAAAACTATACATCTAGGGTAGTCTGGGGTGGTGTGACCTTCAAGGATCACAATATCTTTTTTTACCCAGAATGCCTTGCAAACACCAAACTTTGCCTAAATCACAGATTTTCCTCATATTTCTGTGCAGGAAAATTTTTGAATCTTTTAAGATCCATAAAAGTCCTGACACCCAGCATTCCCATACTTTTACCAATAAAAGCTTTACCTGAAATGTTTACCACAAATAATGCATTTTGTACATTATTTACATAGGACCTCATTATAGAAATGTATTTGCTAAGACTATAAGTTAGCTAGCTAGCCAATACATTTTAAATAGCAGATTAATACAACACAAATCATAAATTACAATGTATAAAAATCAGAAAATGTTAGCCTTTGTTCTGCAGAGAAGTCTAGAGAGGCCAAATATAATACAAATGCTTTCAGCCTCGCCTCAGATGCCCTCATTATGGTTTCCATAATATTTGTTTCAAGGAGATGAAGCCTCCGCATGTTGACCCTGGCAGGGTTATTTACATATTATACGGTTTCTGAAAAGTCTGTTGTGGCATCCTTTTGTGATAGGCAGTCTTGTTTGGGTCATTATAGGTTCACACTATTGCAAGTTAGGGAATTTGCAACCACTATAGCAGACACATTAAGCTAACAAACTATATGGCTAACAAAAACAAAACAAAGATCTCTAGAGTAAATATATTATCTTGCCAGGAAGTATTTACAATAGACCAGTGTAGGCTGGAGCAATGTCAGTCAAATGTAAGTTGCTCCTGACTTGTGAAGATTCTCCCCAGCACAATAGCTAATCATAGCCCTATGCCTTATTGGAATCTGGAGTTTCCTGATTGGACATTGCTTCTGAATGACTGGTAGGTTTAGATATTGATAACCATACTTGTGTATCAGGAACAGGAAAATAAATGAAAGTTACTTACTTTAGAACAAAATAACACAATGTCCTGCACATTTATTCAATCTTTCCACCAAGCAAATTCTTGTTAGATATGCCATATATGAAAGGTAGTCCAGCTAGCTAATGCTTGTTCAATTCTTGGCCTCTTAGCTGTGACTCTGAACTATTGTTGGTACCCCATTTTGCATCAACTCCTCGAACGTATGACATCACTTAGGAATCGTTAATATCTCCACTATTACTCCTAGTTTACCTACCCCTTTACCAAGCCAGATTAAATAATTCAGCTACACCTGTTGCAACTATGCTGATGACACCCAAAGCATTTGGAAGGATGGTCTTGAACACCTCTACGATTTAAAACTTGATGACTGCCTTCTGGCCATAAATACATAGATGGTGAATAACCATCTAAAGCTTAATACTGCAATATGGCCTAGGAACATGGGGCCCCTCCAACAATATAAAGAGAAGTCAGAAACCTATGGGTAACAATGTATGCAGACCTATATTATTTATAAATGTACTTATGTATAAAGTTTTATATAGCACAAAGATTACCCAAGTGGGTATCCCAGCACTTTACAATATCTCAGGAAGGAAGAAACATTCCCAAAAAAGGCAGGAGGTCACTAACGGGACTAGGTTGTCACAAAATATACAAGATCATGGGAGTCCAGAACTGTACAAGGGTGTAGCAAATGTAGGCAAATGTTGAAGGCTACTCAGGTGCAAGAGCCTTAGAGAAGAACTTGTTCATTATTAGTGCTTGCCTTCCTTTTTAAATGATACACGCGTGAGGTTCAGTCTGATTTCAGGGGGCAGGGAGTTCCAGATTCTCAGGGCAATATTTGAGAACGCTTGATAGTAAGTTTTCTTTTTCAAGCATATCTGTGGTTTAAACAATAAAGTGCTCGAGCTTCTGGAAGATCTGCAACCACTAGATAGCTCCAGTTTTTGTGCTAGGTACAACAGGCTGTTAAGATGTAGGGCTTTATGGGTCATACATGCAATTTTTAACTCAGTCCTTGCTTCAAAAGGGAGCCCCTTAACAGCGAGTAGATCAGGAGTTATGTGGTTAGATTTTTTAGATCCTGTGATGAGCCTTACAGCAGAGATAAAGGAGGCACTTAAAGGGCCCTGTGTTGATCTAGGTAGGCCAAAGAGGGTTGTTGTACTTCCATAGTATAACCTGGAATTGACTAAGTCTTGAACTCCTTCTTTGAAGTTGTCTAGGTGCAGGAACTGTTTAAATGTCCTTATGATGTTCATTTGGAATGTGATACCTTTAGTGACAGAGCTGATGTGTTCCTGCATATTTAGGCTCTTGTCAATGGTTATTCCAAGTGATACTACCTGTTAATAACGTCAAACAGAATGCCTTCTAAACAGCAAAAACAGAATGCTGCAGTCTCCTATACTTTGGGAATCAACAGAAACTGCAAGCCAGCCTCACACTCTGAAAATATGCTGCTGGCTATGACCTGGTGAGCATGTAGCCATAATACTACATGACCTCTATTGCAAACGTTAACTTGAGGGGTTCCATAGGATCAGCATTGTCCCTTGTTTATGAATCACACTGAGAAGTTTAAACTTGTCTTCTTAATTTTGAGTTAGGACACAAAAGTCAATTAGCAATAATACATTTTGCAAGGTCCGTGCTGACTTCACAGCTATCCACAAGTAAATATATCTCAGCCGGTAAAGTGCACACTATACAACAGCCACACAATAATGGCATACAAACTAATGTTTGAAGAGATTCCTTTAGGAAGGTTGGCACACTTTAAGCAAAAGAAGAAAGGAAACAATACAGAAATGAAGCAATGAAGAAAGGAAGAGAAAGGAAGGAGAAGGAGAAATTTAAAGGAAGTAGAGTGAGAAATAAAAGAAAATGTGAGGCAGAAAAAAGCAGAGAGGAAGGAAGCAAGAGACAATGATAAAAATAAAATAAGAAGCGGAGGCAACAGAGGAAGTTGGATTGAACGTGAGAGAGCGAAATTTGAATGAAAATCATGTATACATCATATTTACAAGCTTGTGGCGTAATGTTAGCCAATGTAATCACAGAAGTGAGAAAATGTATTCGTATTTACTCTAGAGTGTTTATTAGAAGTAGAAAATCCATATAGAGTGTGAGCTAAAGTGGAAATGTGTGGACTGTTTAGAATTATTAGACGTGTTAATCAAGTTCCATGTATGTAGCTGCTAAATGAAGAAAGATGTAAAATGTAAAATGAAGAAACGTGCAGACCACATGGCACTGTGTGAGAAGAAATATACAATTGCATCTTTTATGCGACATGGATTCATTATAATCAATGATTTTGCTTACATATATATGTTAAAGGCAATATTTTATAGAAGTGTTTTGTATAACTTTAGTGTGGTAGGTTAGCGTGTTATTTTAAGCAGAGTGAATTAGAGTTCATAGAGTGTAGAATACTGCATGTAATTTAGTGAGCCCAGATAGATAGTGGCTGCCTTTGATCTGCACGTGTGAGCTACAAGTCAAAAGTCTCGTTAAAATAAATTGCCAATGTTGGTCGAAGTTTTACGGCCTAGTAAGATAAGAGAAGCCTGGAATTTGGGGCCCTGTTTCGAAGTGTCTGTTTCCAGGTGCAAGGGGGGTACCAATCAAAAGCTTTATGAATAGAGCTCTGTTTGAGGAGATAGGCTTGGGTCTGGAGGAGTCAACCGGAATGTCATGGGGGTACCAGCACGCTGGAGACGGCGCCTGGGACGCAAGGTCAACTTAACAGACGATCCAAAGAAACGAAACTATGGAAAAAAACAGAAGCAAGACCACGTGAAATGTATACGTGGTGGGCGTCTCAAAGGGGCGTTCCACCCATACTGTGATTTTGTATTAGGGACAGTACCCCGGGGAGGAGGTAGAGCAGATGGCCTGAGGACTCTTAGAGAGCGGATGGGTAGGCAGAAAGGGTACTGCTACACGACACAGGTTTTCCATCTGAGATTAAGAGAGATTGAGCTTCTTTGGAAGTTCAACGGCTGACACCTTTTTAGGTAAAGAGCTTGTTAAGTAGGGATGTCATCTAGCATAGTGTAGGGACAGTTTAACCTGTTTCATTTCCTTTCTGTAAATGACGCTTCAGATTCATCTTGTGTCAACGATATTCAACTTATTGATTTTTGAGTTGGTTTTAGTAGTTTTCTTCTGTCGATTGAGATCTCTTAGAGAGTTCATGTTCATTTTATTACCTGTATACCTTTTGAACCTCCTAATGAGGTGTTTGTACTTGCAACTGATTTTGGCTTTATAATAAATCTTTAAAACTTTCCAGTAGTAGGTGGTTCTTTAGAGTTGCGTCAGTCTATGGGGTTGATTTGATCCATGTGGGTTGCCTTTTACTCAATGACAGTCAATAATCGATTCAGATAGGGACTCAAGTGAGATAAGGATCAGGGTGATAAGATAATCGATCAAAATCTCACGCCCGCAGTTGGTAGCAGAGAAAGATGGTTGGCTTCTTGAGGAAGGCGACCTAGGTTAGGCTAAGATTACCCCAAGGCCCCTAGTCATCGATGACCAGAAGAAGAGCCACCTGTCGAAGAAGGTGCTGACGGTGCGAAAGGAAAAGCAGCAGAGTCGGTCGAGAGTGAGTATAAGGGTCATGCGTTGCCAGATTGTGGTGTTTTGTGTTGTACCTGTGTTGTAATGTCAAGCGGAGTTGAATGCCTGTAGAGTGATTGAGAGACGGTTGTGAGCGCGCGCAACCGGGGAAAATCTTAAGTCCAGGGAAGGGCTTAAGTGGTTCGGGTGTATCGGACATCCAGAGTAATTGTCTACCATTGTGAAGGGGGTCATGAGGTACCATTGATCGCCCGCAGGACCGTGATAGGGGGAACGTAAGAGTGAGTGTATGAGTAAACGGACGCTGGACGGACGTTTACTGTGTGTAAGTAACCTATCAGTAAGGCGATCGTCTGACCCTTAGGGAAGACGTTTCGTCAGTTGAGGTGACAATTACAGTTAGACTGTGGACGTACAGTCAAGGAAAGTGATCGCTTGGTCGGAAGTAGTCATTTTCCGGTGTATGAATGAGACGCACGCAAGACCGGGAGACGAGCTGAGAAAGGAGGGGAACTGCTGCAAAGGGGACGAGTGACGTCAGAGTGAGCCGCGCTTGGATAGGCTGGTCGGTGTAGAGCCGCGCTGGGATAGGCTGATCAGCGAAAGCCACGTAGGGATTGGTGGCTCATCACCATCGGGAAGTAAACAAGGAAGAGAATTGAGGAAAAGCGTAGAGTCTTAAAATGAAGTGTTTTAAACGTCTAAGGGCGATCTTTAAGAGAGACAGAGGGAACTCATATGCTGGGGAAGAGGCCCCACCGGAGGGCACACCAGCTTATTACATGGCTGTGAATGTTGGGTTACACACTATACTATGGATCTCAGAGTGGAGCAAGTTAACAGAGGGAAATGAGGAACTGACGTTCCCGAGATTCGGGACGTTTAGGTTAGAAGTGTTGAACCAGTTGAAAGCAGTAATGCTCGCAACGAGACCTCTACCCAGGCCAACACAATTCGAAGCCCTCAATGCATGGTTCAGGGCGGCGTACGACCGGAGTTTGACCAGACGCCAAGAAAGAGTGAAACGATCGGTGCAGGCTGCCGAAGTTCCATCGTCACATGACCTGTGCCATGACCTGTGTCCGGGGGACTGGGTCCTGGTGAAGAAACACGTCAGGAAGAATTGTCTAGATGTACGCTGGCGTGGACCCTTCCAAGTCATATTGGTCACCAACACTGCAGTGAAGTGTGGAGGCTTGCCTAACTGGATCCACGCCTCACACACTCGAAGAGTTCCAGCACCTCTTGAAGAAACAGCTCCTCTCTCGGATGAAAATCCGGCTGAAAGCGGAGAAGCCACAGAAGGGATCAGCCAAGCTGCAGAGGTGCTAGAGGAAACTGAAAGCGTGTCTGACCAGGCCGAGGACGGTCAGTACACCAGCGAAACTGAAGCTGCGACAGAAGGAGAAAGTAGCTGGGAGTACGAATCGGACACGGATCAAGCTGCAAGTGGTCCGGAGTCAAGTGCAAGAACAAGAAGCAGGAGGACAAGGAGTGGAGAAGCTAGCTGGCCGGAAAGAAGAAGGAGGCCAAGCCTGAGAGCAAATACAGAGAGAACTCTTGTCCCGATTTCTGAAGACTCAGACCTAGACGAAGGTGCAGCAGACTCTGACTCCGAGAGTCCAAGAAGATCAAGGAGAGTACGTGTGCCCTGCCGAAGATACGCCACTCCTGAGTGGACCTACCTGGCGGCAGATGTCTTGGGGACAGAGATGCGGGAGGGTGAGAGAAGTGCAAGTGACCAATCTCGATCCAATTGTAACAGTGGAAGTACGGATGTTGACACCTGGAATCGAAACTGAAGGGTTGCTGACGTTCACACTCCCCGTCCCCCTGTATCTAAGCCGGATAAAGGACTTGGTGCTAAATAGATTAGAGTTTCCAACCTTGGGTCATCCGGTATCAGCACAAGAGGAAACCATCCTTCGTCTAGAACTGTTGGAATACGCCATTAGGGCTGCTGGCACCAGAATTATTGTAGATATCTAAAGACTTTGCAAATAAACCAGTGAGAAAGAAGGTAACCTAGCGCCTAGTGGAAAGAAGAAGAAAATTAGGGACTTCATTTAGTGGATGGAGAAGGGCTAGGGTTGTCTGTTATTGAAGATAAAAAGACTTTGTGGTGAAAGAGACCTTGTCATTTTTCAAGTGTGGTTCGTAGACTGAAAAATCAAATGTAAGCTGAGTGAAGAAATCAAAAGAGACTTTTTCAAAGAAAGCTACGCTATCTGATAAAATGGAAACCGGCAGTTCGAACCGCAAAGCAAAATGCATAATAGGCACACTTATAGCAGTAGTAATTTTTCTCATAATCATAGTAGTTACTGTATCATACACAGTGGGACATGCAAGTGTAACTGAGACAAGAGATGTAAAGCCTGTAACGACTTTGAAACCTGTTCTTGGTGGAAAGAAGGAGGAGAGCAATGTAATACAGGAAAAGGCGTTATTGGCAGCTGAGGCTCGTAGGATACACGTAGATGAGTCGCAGGGAAATTTCAGAACAAACGCATATGCTAAACTATTGTATGAGTATATTGATGCCATGGAGGCCAGGGATTGTTATGTCTGCATGCAATTGCCGGCTTCCGTAGATGAAGGCATACGATATCATCACCTTCCATTGACATATGGGATCACATGTAATTTACTGCTCAGTATATTTTATGGTCGAGAGGGGTTTGAATACTACTTTTCGAATTATGATTCGGTACTGCCGAAGTCCCGAATTATAAACAGATGAACAAATGGGACTATTATAAGAAGGAAGATAGATTGGCTAAATTCTTCCTTCCTTGGGATACATTAGATACTTCATATGCACGCCGAAATAATCTGACTTGCAAAGTTTCAGAGATCGAGAAAAAGTTTATTGGTCAAGTTGATGACCGTTACAGGAGGCAGAAAATATTAAAAATGTCAGGACAATGGAAAACAGATTGGACCGAAGAGGAAAAGGCACACAAAAGGAAGGGTAGTAATGGTCCAATAGCGTTGGATCGAACACAGAAAGGAAAGTTATGTCTGACCCGAAGCAAAACGTACTATGAGAGTGTATTTGAAGGTGAAGTTAGTTGTGAACACGCTTTTCGATTGGAATACTATACGAAAGATTTCATGAAAGGGATGCAAGTGATTCCTAATGTATATTTTGTATGTGGAAGAAATGCCTACGTAAAGTTGCCTGACAATTGGTATGGTTCATGGTATTTGGCAATTGTCTTCCCCAAAATATATCATGCAAAGGATTTGGAGATTATAGAGGGAAAGGCTTCAGCAAGAGGGAAAAGGGATGCAGGAGATGCTGAAGTAGTTGGAGATGTATTTGGAGCCATGTTTCCTCTTTTAGGTTTGATACTTAATGATGTCAAGATCAGGAGATTAGCTACAGTTGTAGATAGGTTGTCTGCCAGTACTGCAAGGTCATTGATGCTGGTGGAAGGAGAGATGCAATCGATTAGGGCAATGGTTCTTCAGAACCGTCTTGCATTAGACGTTCTGCTAGCAAAAGAGGGCGGAGTCTGTAAGGCTTTGAAGGTCCAGGAATGTTGCACTTACATTCCAGACAATTCAAAACCTCTTGAGAAGGCTATACAGAATATTACTAAGATACACCAAGAGATCGAAGACCTAACAAGGGTAAATGTTTGGGAAAAAGTAGGCCATGGAATGGGTAAAGTTGTAGGTTGGTTTGCCAATCTCGGGAAGAGCCTTGTCTGGTATATTCTGAAGCCTATTCTCATAGTTTTAATCTGTATGATCATATTATGGGGTTTAGTGAGGCTGTACAGATGGTATAGATCAAACAGGTTGCAAAGATCCATGAGAGAACGGGAGCGGAGATTAGCTGCTATGCAAGATACCCAATACAGAAGTTTGAGAGCTCTAGAAGCGGTAAAAAGAGGGAGCCTTGCAATAAGTTCTGTGTGACACATTCAAATTGACATATTAGTGATGACCCCTAGAGGTCATCAAAGGGGGGAACTGAGAGAGCGAAATTTGAATGAAAATCATGTATACATCATATTTACAAGCTTGTGGCATAATGTTAGCCAATGTAATCACAGAAGTGAGAAAATGTATTCGTATTTACTCTAGAGTGTTTATTAGAAGTAGAAAATCCATATAGAGTGTGAGCTAAAGTAGAAATGTGTGGACTGTTTAGAATTATTAGACGTGTTAATCAAGTTCCATGTATGTAGCTGCTAAATGAAGAAAGATGTAAAACGTAAAATGAAGAAACGTGCAGACCACATGGCACTGTGTGAGAAGAAATATACAATTGCATCTTTTATGCGACATGGATTCATTATAATCAATGATTTTGCTACATATATATGTTAAAGGCAATATTTTATAGAAGTGTTTTGTATAACTTTAGTGTGGTAGGTTAGCGTGTTATTTTAAGCAGAGTGAATTAGAGTTCATAGAGTGTAGAATACTGCATGTAATTTAGTGAGCCCAGATAGATAGTGGCTGCCTTTGATCTGCACGTGTGAGCTACAAGTCAAAAGTCTCGTTAAAATAAATTGCCAATGTTGGTCGAAGTTTTACGGCCTAGTAAGATAAGAGAAGCCTGGAATTTGGGGCCCTGTTTCGAAGTGTCTGTTTCCAGGTGCAAGGGGGGTACCAATCAAAAGCTTTATGAATAGAGCTCTGTTTGAGGAGATAGGCTTGGGTCTGGAGGAGTCAACCGGAATGTCATGGGGGTACCAGCACGATGGAGACGGCGCCTGGGAAGCAAGGTCAACTTAACAGACGATCCAAAGAAACGAAACTATGGAAAAAACCAGAAGCAAGACCACGTGAAATGTATACGTGGTGGTCGTCTCAAAGGGGCGTTCCACCCATACTGTGATTTTGTATTAGGGACAGTACCCCGGGGAGGAGGTAGAGCAGATGGCCTGAGGACTCTTAGAGAGCAGATGGGTAGGCAGAAAGGGTACTGCTACACGACATAGGTTTTCCATCTGAGATTAAGAGAGATTGAGCTTCTTTTGAAGTTCAACGGCTGACACCTTTTTGGGTAAAGAGCTTGTTAAGTAGGGATGTCATCTAGCATAGTGTAGGGACAGTTTAACCTGTTTCATTTCCTTTCTGTAAATGACGCTTCAGATTCATCTTGTGTCAACGATATTCAACTTATTGATTTTTGAGTTGGTTTTAGTAGTTTTCTTCTGTCGATTGAGATCTCTTAGAGAGTTCATGTTCATTTTATTACCTGTATACCTGTTGAACCTCCTAATGAGGTGTTTGTACTTGCAACTGATTTTGGCTTTATAATAAATCTTTAAAACTTTCCAGTAGTAGGTGGTTCTTCAGAGTTGCGTCAGTCTATGGGGTTGATTTGATCCATGTGGGTTGCCTTTTACTCAACGACAGTCAATAATCGATTCAGATAGGGACTCAAGTGAGATAAGGATCAGGGTGATAAGATAATCGATCAAAATCTCACGCCCGCAAACGGAAGATGCAGAAGAAGCCAGGTAACGAAAGGAAGAAACATGAAAGGATTAAAAAAGAGAAAACCAGTAAGAAAGGGGAGTGAATGAGAGAGATAAATGAAGTGAGGGAGAGAAAGGTGGGACGAGCATTAAGGAGAGAAGGAACAAGAAAAAGAGAATATATGAGAAAATGGAAAGGAAGAAATGAAAGGACAAGACAAACAAACAAAAAGGAAAGAACGAGTGGAAAAGGATATTGGAGAATACTCAAAAAGAGAGAAAGAATGGGAATAAAAAAAGAGATTAAAATAGGAGCAAAACAAAGGCTAAAAAGAGAAAAAAGAAAGAAATCAGGAAAGGGAAAAGGAGTAAAAGACAGAAGCAGAAAAAGAAGTGAAAGGAGAAAAAGAAGTGGAAAAAGAAGACTAAAAGAAGAAAAATGCAAATCAGAAAGAAAAAAGTGTTAGGGAAAGGAAAATGATAGGAGGTAGAGCCCAACTTGAGAAGCAAAGAGACATAGAAAACTACAGTGAGATAAAACAAAGTGAAACAAAAAGAAAACATGAAAGGATGGCACAGGAGAGAAAGAAGGAGGGAATGAAAGAGGGAAAGAAAAAAGAAAGTAACAAAAAAGGGAGAGGAGAAAAGGGGGAGAGTTGAAAGGATCTAAGGCAACAAGAAATTGAAAAAGAAAGACAGGAAGAAAAAAGAAAGACAAAGAAGAGAGGTTGAGAATGAAAGAAGAAAGAAAGGAAGAGAACGTGGAGAGAAATAGGAACAAGAAATGGAGATAGAAGAGTGAGTGACAGAAGATGAAACAAAAAGGAACAAGAAGAAATGAAGAAAAGGACAAAAAGAAGCAAAGTAGTGAAAGAAGGCAAAAGTAGCAAAGAAAGAAAAGAAAAGGCGGAGAAACAAAGAAATAATTTTGCAGAAGAGTGTGTGCTGCATTGTACTACATTTTCAGCTTCCCAGGCCCCACAAAAAGCAGTGCTGCCTTAGCATATGGCAGCTGCATATTGTCACACCAGCTGACAGGTATTTATTATGTCCATACTGCTCAGACATAACCTGAGATCTACTGGTAGCTCGCGAGCCACCAGTTGGAGACCACTGCTTTAATGTCTGGCTTTCTATCATAAATGATGTCTCCTTGGGCTCTTCTTTCCGCAAACTAATAGGTATATTGTGCTAGTCAAATATACAATACTTTTTCTTGTCATCTCATGCCCCTGACACTGTTTCTTTGTTTCAGACTCTGCCTAGGCCGCTTCCATTCCAGTTGCTTCCAGGTGTTTAAATGTGTTTAATTGCAGGTATTTCTTTCCTGGAACTTTATTGATATCAAGTTGAACTTACATTGTATTTAACATGGCAAAATATAGGAGTAATCAGCCTGTGTCTCTGTTTCTACATACTCACTCTTTCTCTCTGCCTTTCTCTATCACTTTACATATTTCTCTCTTACTATTATTATTTTTCTTTGTTTTCCTTTCTTTCTATCTCTCTCGTTCTTTGTCATTCTTTTTCTTTTTTGTGTTCTCATTTTTTCTGTACCTTTCTCTTATGTTTGTGATGCGAAATTCCCTATACTATTCTGTTGCATAATGTAGGAGTTGGCAAAATGGCATTTCAGGATTGTTTATATGCAGGAAGGGACACCTTCCTACACATAAACAATCCTCCCCTGTATGCACACACCCTTTCACTATGGTGCAAGGGTGCCTGCATTGGCACTAGGCTGCTAAGTGTAGAGCCAGCGCAGGGGGAAACACAGGGCTGCACCATATTTTCTATATATGGTGCAGCCTTGCGTTTCTGGAGTGGCGGATTCAGGCGTTAAGCCACCTCCCCCTCTCTAGACAATCTCAACACCCCCGGGGCCGCCACTACCAACCTCGATCCGTTGAGCCCAGGACACCCACCCAGGGAATGTCTGCAGGTTTTTCCCCCTATCTTGGAAGCCGACTTCGAGAGAATGGCACACGGAATCACCTCTGGTTCCCCCCTCGACCCTCTGCCCCCAAAAACCTGGAAAGCGTGTGGAACTGAACTCTTCCGCACCCTCGGCAGGATCTGCAACCAATCCCTGTGTTGTGGATTTGTCCCAACTCCCTGGAAGCAAGCTCTCATCACCCCGCTGCTGAAGAAACCCTCATTGAACCCTGAGTGTTTATCAAACTTTCGGCCTATACCTCTCCTACCTTTCCCGGCGAAAGTTGTGGAACGCTGGGTCAGCTCCTGTCTATCGACACATCTGGAGCAGAATCACATTCTGGACGACTTCCAATTTGGCTTTCGTCCAGCCCATGGCACCAAAACAGCTGTACTCACAGCCATGGAGGAGCTTCGTATGCTCGCAGATAGGGGTCATGCAGTGGCCTTGATCTTATTGGACCTGTCTGCCGTATTCGATACGGTCAACCATGTGATTTTGCTAAAGAGACTCAGAGAGGCAGGGGTCGACGGCACCGCCCTGCTTTGGTTCCACTCATACCTGCAAGATAGGAAACAGGCTGTGTCCCTCCCCCCTTTTCAATCCGCCTTTTCCCCAGTACCTCACGGGGTGACCCAGGGCTCGTCCATCAGCCCGATCCTTTTTAACGTTTATCTCAAACCGTTAGTTACTCTGATCAAGTCCCACAGGCTAAAAGCTATAAATTACGTGGATGACACCCAGCTTATCCTCTCTTGGGAGGGGGAAGACTCAATTCCCTTGGAATCGTTCCACGACTGCCTCAGAGACACAGCCAGCTGGCTGCACAAAAATTCCCTGCAATTCAACTCCTCTAAAACCGAGGTATTGTTTTGTGCTGGAAGCCGGATTCCACGCCTATTTCCCGCAAAATTCTGGCCCCCGGAAGCCCCAGAAAAACCTCAGCCGGTCACCAGTGTCCGCAACCTAGGTGTCATGATAGACAACAAGCTCAGCATGGAAACACAGGTAACAAAAACAGTCTCCACCTGCTCGGCCCTACTGCGTTCTCTACGCAAGATCATGCCACTTCTTCCCGCACAGGCACGAGCACTAATAGTCAGGAGTACTATCCTTAGTCGCCTTGACTATTGCAATGCACTTCTGCTCGAGTCCCCAGTTCTGCTGGATAGACTCCAAAGAGTCCAGACGGCCGCAGCCAAACTAGCCCTCGGCTGGACCAGGAGATCCTCGGCCACAGCAGCCTTAGCCGAGTTACACTGGCTCCCTTTGAAGCAACGCATAGCTTTTAAAGCACTCTGCCTTGTTTTCAAAGCACTGCACGGAGCTGGCCCCAGATCCCTACAAAAAATGTTTTCCTGGTACACCCCTACCAGAACTCTCCGATCCGCCTCAGCCTGCCTTGTCATGATACCTAGGTTCAACAAGGTCAGGACAGGGGGAAGATCCTTCAGAGTGGCAGCCGCTAAACTCTGGAACAGTTTGCCGGTCGGCATCCGCCAAATATCGCAACTCCTTCCATTCAGAAAGTGGATTAAAACTTGGCTTTTTCCTTAAATTCCTCTCCTACAACCCGCTCCCAGTCTCCCGATACTCACCATCTTAGGAGTAATCTCTCAGCGCCAGGATACCTGCTAGGTGACAGATGCGCTATACAAATTTTTAAATAAAATAATAAATAAATAATAAATAATGGCTAACGCCTCACTCCGCCACTTCCCTCTGTTTTTATCAGTGAGGTACCATAACAGTGAGGCAATTTACACAAACAGTAGCAACTTCCTCTTCCTGTATTGAAAACTTCTCATTGTTCTTTGTTGACTCCTTGGTCATTTTGGGTTTGGATAATGGATGGAAATCATCATTCATCTGATTTCTGCAATCTCTGATGCATAATACGCCGATGATTTTATTTTTCAAATAAGTTCAGTTAAGTTCTTTGAAAAATATTTGTTTTTTATATATATTTTGCTTATTAGTTGCTGCTGCACATGAATTATGCGATGCTCAACAGACTCATTTGGGAGTAAGAAAAAGATGAGAAGAGTAATGGTCATTTTGAAAGGGTGTAATCCTGGGGATATGAATCCTTCTTTTAAGGGTGGGTGAAATTTGCATATATTGGTAGGGGGATTTTGTCAAGCTCCAACAAAAATTATGCGAAAAGATGAGTCATTAAGCAAAATGCATTACCCACAGCAAGCGTTCAAAACAGAAAGCAGGGACACATCTTGCACTAAAAATAGTAAAGTAAAATTAAGCATTTTGAGATGTGCAAGAGCACCCCTTTTGATTAGGGTGAGGCTATCCTGTCTCCAGCCTGCTGCTGCGTGCCTGAATCCTATCCCAGCCCACTGCAGTTTGACCCTTTTCTCCCTCATCTACTCAATTTTCATTTAGGTTTACCTTCTGTCATGTTTCTTGGCCCTGTAGTTGTATTTTGCATTTGTTTGCTGCCTGTCTGCTTTATAGATTTTGCCATCTCGGACACCCAGTCATGGCAGAAGTAGGACTCACTCACAGAGGTGGGCATAACAATCCACAACATTTTAATAACTAGGGGTGGGCGGAATATTTAATTCTGCCCACGGAATTGGTAGAATTTGGTGACTCCGCATAATTCTTGTAATGTAGAGTTCAGGCAACATTCCGGGAATTGCTTTGTGACGAAAATTTTTCCCACGACCATCCAGAAATGTGAGCGAGATTTGGCATTCCCTATCTCTATTTTCTATCGTAGGCAGTTGCAACTGGTAGCAGCCCGAGAGCTGCTTCTCAAGTAGATTTTCTAATCAAGCGGTAGCAAAATCAACTCGAATGGCCCACAATCATGCGCACCACATGGTGCTGTTCGCACTGATTTTCAGTGCTGCTCAAAATACTGTTGTATTTACAATTGTAGTACAAGCAGCAGAACAAATATATTTTCTGCTGGATGATGGAACTCCACAGAATAATATGGAGTTTTTTATAACTCCACAGAATCCCAGAGTAAAACTCTGCAAGTTCCACCCACCCCTATGTATGAGGAGGACGTGGGGGCACTCATTGTTTTTTGTGCTACGCCTCCTTACACTCATGTTAGTAGCTGCTGTCAGGGCTGGGAAAGGCTACACCCTAGAATAGCTCACACCAAGGGTCTGATTCAAAAAGGTAAACTAACAGTTTTGCGTACGTTTACTATTTTTTGGTATTTAGAAACTACGAGTTTAACTTCACTAATTGTAACTTTGAGACTGTGGAGACTTCGCACATAAAAAAATAGGGCAGGCTGGTGTGGGGTTGGGCACCAAACCTCCTACCTATGGTGAGCCTACCGTCCCGCAGCACATGGCCTTTGCTGTGTGTGGTGTGGGGTTTGGTGCAGGGCCTGACCCTACCACCGCTGGCACTCAACCCCCGCTATGCTTGGCCTTTGATCCACGGGCACCCGTATACCTCACAGAGCAAGGTCTGACTATGTGATTTACCAATATAAAGGCAGACCTACTGAGTTTGTTAAAGGATCAAAACACCAATATATAAAAAGTTGCCCAATTGGCTTTATCAAGCGCTACCAACATTTCAGCATAGACAAAGCAGACCTATTGTCTTTGTCAAAAATCCACCATTAATTATAATCAAACTAATATTTTATGAATTCACACATTGCAATGTTTAATAAAGGTGATTGTTATAATTTAATTTAAAGAAAGCCCCATTAAAAAAACATGCCTTTGAGTCTTTCTTTAAAAACGTTAAAGGCCACAAAGTACAGCCTTAGAACTAAGTATGAGCGTAAAATCCGTTCCGCTCGCGGAATTTGCGGATTTTCGGCAAATTCTCAATCCGTGAATTCTCAAGAATTTGCCGACAATTCGCAAATTCTCGCACAGCTGATTTTTTTGCTTGGTCGCGCTTGACAAATACAATATTGCGGCGCGCGGCGTTCATTACCGTCAATCAGTGTTTGAAGACTTGTTTTTCTCCATGTTTGCGTGTGCTGCGCCATTTTGGATCTTGCTGCATGATCCCGCGGGAGTTTGTCGACCGCGATTACGTCATCGTGGCCCGCCACCTTGCACAGCGAGAGTTTGTCATTGCCAGTACGTCATAAAGGCTCGTGATCACGTATCGCGGGAGTAAACAATTGCGAACACGTAAATGCGGTGGGCAGCAACATTCTCGCACTCGCGAAATTGCAAAATTTGCAACTCTACACAAGAAATCCACCAGCAGGCAGCATAAACTTTCTGAAAATGATGATTTTTATCAGAATAACTCCTAAGGTTGACATTTGCCTGCACTTTTTGCAAGGAGTCCATTTTGGGGGGGGTGAGAGGAAGGAAGTGCCCCACAGTCTCCAACTTCCTGTTCCTCTCCAGCAGGCTCCTCCCAGTGCTTTGTTCTTTTTGACTTTCTTTGGATCACTTTTGGATAAAAATTTCACAGGTAAGTTGATGTTGTTTGTTTGGGGCATTACAGCTGCTGCAACTACAATTTTGGAACTTTTTCAGAACATTAAATAGAATAGATTGTGGGTAGCCACAGTATCCAGTAGGACCAGGGTTAGTTATGGGTGCACGATACAACTGTTTTGTTGAATTTCAACATCATTTAGGGCATGGATGGCATTGGATTTGGGTGATTTTTGTGTGTTTTTCGATTTCTTGGCTGTTGTTGGGGCCTTTTGCCCAGGGGTACTCAGTGGTGCATGGACTGAGTCTTTCTGTGGGGTCTCTTTAATGTAAACATCATGGAGGGCATGGATGGCATTGGATTGTGGTGAGTTTGTGTGTTTTTCGATTTTTTGGCTGTTGTTGGGGCCTTTTGCCTAGGGGTACTCAGAGGTGCATGGACTGAGTCTTTCTGTGGGGTCTCTTTAATGTAAACATCATGGAGGGCATGGATGGCATTGGATTGTGGTGATTTTTGTGTGTTTTCGATTTTTTGGCTGCTGTTGGGGCCTGTCCATGTGGGTGGGGGCCATTTTGAGGCCTGGTCCAGGCAGGGCCTGGCCATGTGGGTGGGGGTCTAGGGGCCATTTTGAAGCCAGGCAGTGTGCTTTTCTGTGCCATAGGCCTGCACCCAGTCTGCCATGCTTTCATCCATTATGCCCAGGGGTACTCAGTGGTGCATGGACCGACTCTTTCTGTTGGGTGTCTTGAATTTCAACATGATTGAGGGCATGGATGACATTAGATTGTGGTGATTTGTGTGTGTTTTTCGATTTTTTGGCTGTTGTTGGGGCCTTTTACCCAGGGGTACTCAGTGATGCATGGACTGAGTCTTTCTGTGGGGTCTCTTGAATGTAAACATCATGGAGGGCATGGATGTCATTGGATTGTGGTGATTTTTGTGTGTTTTTCGATGTTTTGGCTGTTGTTAGGGCCTTTTGCCCAGGGGTACTCAGTGGTGCATGGACTGAGTCTTTCTGTGGGGTCTCTTAAATGTAAACATCATGGAGGGCATGGATGGCATTGGATTGTTTTAATTGTTTGTTTTTTTCGATTTTTTGGCTGTTGTTGGGGCCTATTGCCCAGGGGTACTCAGTGGTGCATGGACTGAGTCTTTCTGTGGGGTCTCTTCAATGTAAACATCATGGATGGCATTGGATTGTGGTGATTTTTGTGTGTTTTTCGATTTTCTGGCTGTTGTTTGGGCCTTTTGCCCAGGGGTACTCAGTGGTGCATGGGCCTATTCTTTCTGTGGGGTGACCTGAATGTAAACATCATTGAGGGCATGGATTGCATTGGATTGCGGTGATTTTTGTGTGTTTTTCGATTTTTTGGCTGTTGTTGGGGCCTGTCCATGTGGGTGGGGGGCATTTTGAGGCCTGGTCCAGGCAGGGCCTGGTCATGTGGGTGGGGGTCTAGGGGCCATTTTGAAGCCCGGCAGTTGCTTTGTTGTGCCATAGGCCTGCACCCAGTCTGCCATGCTTTCATCCATTATGCCCAGGGGTACTCAGTGGTGCATGGACCGAGCCTTTCTGTGGGGTTTCTTGAGTTTCAACATGATGGAGGGCATGGATGGCATTGGATTGTGGTGATTTTTGTGTGTTTTTCGATTTTTTTGCTGTTGTTGGAGCCTTTTGCCCAGGGGTACTCAGTAGTGCATGGACTGAGTCTTTCTGTGGGGTCTCTTGAATGTAAACATCATGGAGGGCATGGATGGCATTGGATTGTGGTGATTTTTGTGTGTTTTTCGATTTTTTGGCTGTTGTTGGAGCCTTTTGCCCAGGGGTACTCAGTAGTGCATGGACTGAGTCTTTCTGTGGGGTCTGTTGAATGTAAACATCATGGAGGGCATGAAAGGCATTGGATTGTGGTGAATTTTTTGTGTTTTACGATTTTTTGGCTGTTGTTGGGGCCTGTCCATGTGGGTGGGGACCATTTTGAGGCCTGGTCCATGCAGGGCCTGGCCATGTGGGTGGGGGTCTAGGGGCCATTTTGAAGCCAGGCAGTTGCTTTGTTGTGCCATAGGCCTGCACCCAGTCTGCCATGCTTTCATCCATTATGCCCAGGGGTACTCATTGGTGCATGGACCGAGTCTTTCTGTGTGGTGCCTTGAATTTTAACATGATTGAGGGCATGGATGGCATTGGATTGTGGTGATTTTTGTGTGTTTTTCGATTTTTTGGCTGTTGTTGGGGCCTTTTGCCCAGGGGTACTCAGTAGTGCATGGACTAAGTCTTTCTGTGGGGTCTCTTGAATGTAAACATCATGGAGGGCATGGATGGCATTGGATTGTGGTGATTTTTGTGTGGTTTTCGATTTTTTGGCTGTTGTTGGGGCCTGTCCATGTGGGTGGGGGCAATTTTGAGGCCTGGTGCAGGCAGGGCCTGGCCATGTGGGTGGGGGTCTAGGGGCCATTTTGAAGCCAGGCAGTGTGCTTTGTTGGGCCATAGGCCTGCACCCAGTCTGCCATGCTTTCATCCATTACACCCAGGGGTACTCAGTGGTGCATGGACCAAGTCTTTCTGTGGGGTGTCTTGAATTTCAATATGATTGAGGGCATGGATGGCATTGGATTGTGGTGATTTGTGTGTGTTTTTCGATTTTTTGGAGTGGTGTTGGGGCCTGTCCATGTGGGTGGGGGCCATTTTGAGGCCTGGTCCAGGCAGGGCCTGGCCATGTGGGTGGGGGGTCTAGGGGCCATTTTGAAGCCAGGCAGTGTGCTTTGTTGTTCCATAGGCCTGCACCCAGTCTGCCATGCATTTGTCCATTATGCCCAGGGGTACTCTGTCAGTGGTGCATTTTATTGGTCTTTGCATTTTGGGGGTGGGTATAATAAAAATGCTTACTTGCAAACTATTAATTGAAGAGCTACATATGCAACATTTATTTAACTGATCTTCCTCT
This sequence comes from Lissotriton vulgaris, assembly GCF_964263255.1. NCBI lineage: Eukaryota > Metazoa > Chordata > Amphibia > Caudata > Salamandridae > Lissotriton > Lissotriton vulgaris. The sequence continues at coordinate 85,252 of NW_028242051.1, read as the reverse complement.
GGCTTTGTTTGCTTTTAGGTGCAGAAAGACGAATTATCAGCCTCATCGTTCCTCATCAGTGCCAGGAACAAGTCCTGCTGCTGTGTGTGCAGCACAACGTCACGTGTGGCCACAGACAACTCTGCAACTTGTGCAACTGCGGCCTGCTGTTCTGACATCTGAAGAAGATGACCTCAAAAAAAGTTGCCCGTAGCTCCTCTAGCAAGAAAGTTGCCAGTAAGGAGCAGAAGAAGCAAGTGGCGCCACTTACCAAGGAGACTGGTGTGTGGACCGCCGCATTTTTTTGGGAAAAAAAAGTACGCCTGCAGCAGCAGCGGGGTCTGCTGGGGACCAAGCTGAGAGCAGCACCTCCGCTCGATTGGGCTCAGTGCCACCACCACCACGCCAACTTAGGTCCAAGCCCTTGAGTGCTGCAGAGGCAGCCAGTATAGTTGTTCAATCACCATCAACCAGTGATGTTGGCTCATCGCAAGAAAGTAGCAGCACCCCTCAATCAACACAGGTTTTTGTACCTCATCTGACGAGTGTTCAACAACCACAGCCGCAACAACAACCACAGGTGCAAGTACAAGCCCAAGTACTTGTGGAAGGAGAGGCGGCGCAAGGAGAGGCGCAAGCAGAGGTGCATGGAGCGGCACAAGTGCCCACAATAGTTGCTCCTCCCGAAGTAGGGGCACATCAGGAAATCGACATTCAACCCGAGGTATCATTTGAGGAAGCCACTCCTCCTGATGATTCATTGCCTTCCAGATCTCCAGCAAGGAAAGATCAAGGATGGTGTCTACATCTTCTTCAAGCCCCCTTCCTTCTGATGATATGGATGAAAATTGGGAACCACCAGCGCCGTTTGAGAGTGAGGCACACCATGATCTGACAAAGGTAGCTAAGCGTAATAGGAAGGTCCCCGAAAGTCTCATAGTTATGGAGTGTGATGATGACACTGAACATGAAGTGGCGTATACTTCTGCTGATGAAGACTCTCACGACGACGACGCAGTCATCATAGACGTCACTCCAGCCTCAGCTGGCATGCAGCAAACAGACATTTTTACCCTATCCCGAAATGCTGCTGAGCGTGATGTTGGCGACGTGTCAATGGGACCACCACCAATGCAGTTAACTTATACACCACCACCCACAGCTTCCATATTTTCTCGCCAGAAGGGACCTCCATCCACCTCGACCTCCATTTCCTCAATTAGTGGTGCTGTAAGTGCACAACGTAGTAAATTTGGGCAACACACATCCTCCACTTCATCTGGCATTAGCATTCCCAGTATCGCCTCCTCCGCCGCCCACAGACATTTGAAGTCTGCAGTTTTGGACATCTTTAGTGTTAGCCCAACAAGGGAAAACATAGCCATTTGTACCATTTGTAAGGTTCGAGTTAGTCGTGGTAAGCTTGGTACCAACTGTGGTACCGGAGGCCAGATAGGTCATCTTGAGAGACAGCACACTGTCAAATGGCATGCGCACCTAAGGGAGATCAAGGCAGCCCGAATTGCAAGTCAACAAATTGCATCCGTTGATGTTTCATCTGATGATGACGAGGAGGAAGAAGCGTCAAACATTCTTCAGTTACACCCAGTACCCCTGTCAGCAGCACACCCCCTGCAAGATATATGAGCCACACTAAGAGTGTGGGAGAGAGTTAGACACCAATGCGAAAAAGTTCATAATCACTGAGCGTAACTGGGTCGAAGAAGTCATCATCATCCCTTAAAATGGTCCAGCGCACCATTAGAGGCATGTTGTTTTCAGATGTGCCATTTGAACGCAACCACCCAATGGCGCGTCTGTATAACACCAAGCTGGCTAAAATGCTAGCGCTGGAACTTCTCCCTTTTTCTTTTGTGGAAGGGGTGGGTTTTCTTCAAATGGTGGCAATGCTCTGCCTTAAATGGAAGGTTCCTAGCCGGTTCTATTTTGCCAGAGTTGCGGTTCCAGCACTACATGAAGATGTGCTGGAGGTGATCGTGGCAGCTTTGCAGAAGAGTGCTGTTCACACTATACATCTGACAACAGACATGTGGACCAGTTGCCAAGCCCTTGATTACATGTGCATCACTGCACACTGGGTCTCTTTTTCAGGGGTTGCGGCAAAGCTAAACGCAGGTGTTGACACGGACAAAGTTTAGTTTATAAAGCTGCTCGGAAACATGCAACACTAGCCATGTTTGACATGGAGAAAAATCATACAGGAGAAAACATTTTGCATAAGTTGAACACAAAGGTCTTGGCTGTCCCCAAGAAAACGCATGATTGGTTATGTTTCCACGGATAATGGCGTCAATGTAGGTAAGGCCATGGATAAGGGTAACTATTTTAGAGTGCTCTGTTTGGCGCACTGTATAAACCTGGTTGTTAAAAAATTCTTGAGTGAAGAAAGTCCAGTCTATGAGTTACTGACCACCTGCCAAAGAATGTGCACACATTTCAACCATTCTTTTAAGGCCTGGAAGCAGCTGAGGTGCCTGCAACATGAACGTAAAGTGCCAGTGAAAGCATTAATCAAGGAGGTGGTAACACGTTGGAACTCAACCTTATACATGCTTGAGCATTTGTATGAGCAGTATGCGGTAGTCGATCAGTATTTCTTTACACTGGGTACACCTATGATTGACCTGAGGATACAGATGGAGCAATGGCAGCTAGTTAAAAGCCTGACAGACATGCTTCGTCCTTTTGAGGCTCTTAACGCATGCAGTCAGCAGGGAGGACTGTAATTTGGGAAAAGCTATCCCATTGTTGCGCATGCTAGAGCACCAACTGAAGGCGGTGTCTTCTATGTTTCAAAAAGATGGAAAGCAAGAAGCATTTGAGCATGTGGATAAGTTATTACAGCGCCTACTTCGCGATGAACGTCTTGAAAAGATCTACACAGAACAGCATTATATTTCTGCTACTATTCTGGATCCACGGTACAAAAAGGCAGTGGCAGGCAGAGTATTCTTTCCTTTTGATGATGCAGATGTTACAAAGTACAAACATTGGCTAGCTGTGTCAGCCACTCGGTTTGAAAGAGAACGGCAGGAAATTGAAGGAAAAGGCAGTAAATCAGCATCAGCAGGCCATCCGGAGTCAAAAAAATCCACTTCTGCATCTGTGGCTGTGGCAGAAGTGAGTGATTTTCCCTCTCTGCCATTAACGACACCAGCAACCGTATCATCTGCACCAGACACAACAGTAATATTGTGTGAAGAAGAGGATTGGCTAACTCAGCTTGGGTTTGCTTCTCAAAAGGTCCCAGAAAAAAGTAAGCAAAGTGGAGGAACCCTGGAGAACCTTGAGTCGATGGTGTAGGCCTATCTGAATGACTCAACAGAGGTCTATGTTCATTATGACCCATTGGCGTATTGGCATGGGAAAAGAGATGTGTGGCCAGAGATCACCAACCTGGCTATAAATTACTTGTCTTGCCCTCTCGCAATTTTGTCTTCTAAACGTGTTTTCAGTGCTGCTGGTAGCATTGTAACTTCCAAAAGGACCCGCCTCTCGCCCAAAAATGTGGAGAGCTTAACAATGATCAAGATGAATCAGCACTTCATACCACCAGATTACAAAATACGAGAATGCACACTGGAAGAAGACGAGGAGGACACCAACTTAGATGAAGGAAGTTCTTCTCTGTTAACTGACCTACTCCTGTCTGAATTCGCAGAGTTTGAGGACGAGCTCTTCTTCCCCGACACCGAGCCCTGAAAATGAGTCAATGAATCACTAACTTTCTGTTTCGTTCTTATTCACTTTTATTCCTGTGTCTGTCTTTCTTTGTTTTGCAAAATCTATATAAAAAACTTTAATCACCTAATCACAAAAACAAGCCCATCAGCAGAACTGTCTTCACTTATTTGCTTATTGATTTGAAGGTGCTGCAGTCTGCATTCCTCAGGTTCACAAGTTCACAAGAACATGCTCCTCTATCCTTCTCCTCCAGACTCCTATTTCCCTCAAAGCAGATGGCTGGATTTCGCCCAAGGAAGAAAGACTCTTGTGGGGGTGTTCTACTTCGTTGCAGGTGAGTTGACGGGTCTGTGGCATTGCTGTGAAGGTCTAATACGGGATAAAAGTGGTTTGGAGAACATCGGAGCAGAAACAGTTTTTGCATTTTTGCTCACTTGCCTGTCTTTGGGGTGCTGTTTGGGGGGATTCCAGGTTTTTGTGGGTGGGTTTTGGGGTCTGGGAGCACTGCTGGCACAGTCTAATGTTGATTGAGTTTGTTTTTCAGGAAATCCATGGTGGAAAAGGGGAGTTAGGGCCTAGCTGCACAGCGCATTTGGACAGAATTGAAGGTAGGCCCATTTTTGCTTTTTGCCTGTTTGGGGGTGTTCTGCTTTTTGCGGGTGGCTGCAGGGTCTGGGGGCATAGCTCGGAAGGTCTAATATCAGAATCAAGTGTTTTGCACCAAATCCATGGTGAAAAAGTGTTTGCGTTTTAGCTCACTTACCTGTCTTTGGGGTGCTGTTTGGTGGGCTTCCAGGTTTTTGTGGGTGGGTTTTGGGGTCTGGGAGCACTGCTGGCACAGTCTAATGTTGATTGCATTTGTTTTTTCAGCTATCCGTGGTGGAAAGGGGGAGTTAGGGCCTAGCTGCAGAGCTAATTTGGACTGCATTCCAGGTAGGCCCAAAGTTTCCTAAGTGTGGCTTTTCCCGGTTTTGCTTTTCGGCTTTTTGGGGGGGTGAAACTTGTTTTTGCCCGGGTTCACGCGTCTGGGGGCCTTGCTTGGAAGGTGTAATACTGGCTAAAAGTGGTTTGGAGAAAATCGGAGCAGAAAACGTTTTTGCGCTTTTGATCGCTTGCCTGTCTTTGGGGTGCTGTTTGGGGGGCTTTTAGGTTGTTGGGGGTGGGTTTTGGGGTCTGGAAGCACTGCTGGCACATTCTCATGTTGATTGCATTTGTTTTACAGGAAATGCATGGTGGAAATGGGGAGTTGGGGCCTAGCCGCAGATCACATTTGGACTGAATTCCAGATAGGCCCAAAGTTTTCTAAGTGTGGCTTTTCCCTGGTTTTGCCTTTTGGCTTGTTGGGGGTGTTAAACTTGTTTTCGCCCGGGTTGACAGTTCCAGGGCCATTGCTGGGAAGGTCTAATACCCAAAAGAAAGTGTTTTGGAGACAATCGCTGGGGAAAAAGTTTTTGCATTTTCTGAGATTTTGCTCACTCTATAGTTTTCGGGGGGCTGTTTATGGGGGTTCCTGGTGTTTGTGGGGGGGGTTGCGAGTCTTGGAGCAATGCTGGGTATGGATACTTTTGCTTGCTTGCAATTGGTTTGAATACAATCCATGTTGGGTAAGGGGGGATTTGGGCCTACTTTACTTTCAAAGTACGTTTTGTCACCATTTTCTACTAGGCCTCGTTTTTTGAGATCTGGTTTGGGGTCTTCTAAATTTTTGCGACTGGGTTTAGTAAGGGTCTGGGAGCACTGCTGGGAAGGTCTAATTTTGTTCTAAAACACAGTTTACAGTACACCTAGCTTGAGGGGAAAGAGCCGCTAAATTAATTTGCCCATACTTATTTATCCTTCAAAAGGAGACTCAGACACACTTTAAAAAATATTGTACTGTCTATTAGGAAACTCAAAGTGTGACTTTTTGCACTATACAGCGTACATACCTTTTATTTATTTGTCAATGGTGTTATAAATTCACTTCCTGTTTTTCCATCAATAATTACAGGCCGGGTTTCAGCCTGTGCATTGGGAAAAAAAGGATGAAGTCAGGCTTCACATTAGCGAGCCGCAATTCAGCATCCGCCAGGCAGGCAGTGGACAGGGTGTCTTCTGGTGACTAACATTGATGGACGGAGTGTCAGATGGAATGGAGGAGTCCCCCTAATAAGAGGAATGGTTGGATGCATGCAACTTCCCAAATTCAACAGGACAACTACAACAACATACAGATACAGTATCCGTTCTTTTCTAATTACCTTTTAAGTAATGTTATTGCTGTGAACTTCTATGAGTGTGACTCTGCATTTCTTTGATCTCTGCTTCTAAACTCATCCGTACAGCCATTGTATAGGTTTTACTTCTGCTATTTTTCAAACCTAATTTAATGTACGAAGTGTTTCTCTGGGTGCAGAGATAGGCAAGTGAAAACACATAATTATTACTGCAGCCCTGTACTGTCGCATTCTTTCATTCATGGTTGTCGAAAGTACTACTTACTTTTCAGTAACCATGCATGCAGTAGTGCATTCACTTCCTTTATGTCACTCAAAAGATTTATGGATAGCTTTGTACTCAAAGAGTTGTTTATCTTCAATTATTTTTTGTCCATGCTGTGCTTTTTTTTTCTTCTCTCAACAAAACTTTCCCAAAAACCCCCATTTCCATCCATTTTCCAAACCCTAACCATCTTCCCCCTGGCTGTGTGGTTTTGATTGATGTGTGACTAAATGACAGCAATAATTCCGCAAACTTGCTGGGGAGGATAAGGTCATAGCAACAGGCTGGTGAAGGAATCCGAGGATATATTCTTACTCAGCTTGACACAGACCCATGACTATTGGCAAATGAAAGCAGATTTTCATGTGAGCCATCAACTTGATTGATCATCAAGAACATCCTCCTCCTAGACGTGGCAAATGATTACACTGTTGTGTCCTTCACCTTCAGTACTATTTCTTGTAGTAGTAGCCAATGTCAAAGAAATTCAACGCAAGTAGTAGTTATACTTTCAATACTTTACCATTTGTTAGGCTACATTGTGGCACGGTTCTAGTGTACTGTCACCTGCTATATTCTCTATCGTACCGTTCTAATGCTACGGTAAGGACAAACAAGGTTTCATTTTCTTTTTTTTCATATGCTGCAACTGCCACTGTGTAACACCACTAGTAACACCACTATGATGACATTTCATCAGCCCAGGAATGCCAACCTTAATCGCCATTTCCCTTGCAGTCAGCCCTGTGCCTAGCCCTATTTCCAAACACAAATTACAGGTAAGATAAGCGTTTGGGGGGAGGTAGTATAATGGAGTATTAGGAGAGACGAGAGACTGACGGTAGTACTAGTAAAGTCCTAGGACTATTGAATTCACTTACTCTTTGAGAGGCGCTTAGTTTTGAAAACATTTGGGCAATTACTTACACAACTTCAAGATGCCACTTAAGTTTCAGGAAAACAAACTTACTGTTAAACCCCCACGCACCAGCCTCAAAAGCAGTAAAAAACACGTATGCTAAGATAAAGTTTAAAGTATATTTATATCCCTACCATAAATAATCTCCCACAAGACCCAACCCACCCCCATCCCTAACCCCAACGAATGTCAGTGAAAAGTCAAAAAAACCCAACTCCCAATTCCCACCCCCAGAAGTCCTTAAAAAAGGGGCAAGGGACAGTCTCCTCCTACTGCTGGCTGCTGTTCACTTTTCGGGCCAGGTCGGCATGCTCCTTGCGGAGGGTCTCGAGGAGGGTTTTGGTGTTCAACAGCTCCTGCTCAAGGTAGGATACCCTGAGTGAAAGGCGGTGCAACCTTTTTTTGGTACTGCTGTGGGGGGCAGCTGATTTTTTTGCTGCTCGGCAGTGGCAGGTGGCTGCGGTAACCCGGCTCCGTACCGCTGGAGACCAGCTGCGCTGACTGGGTGACCATGGTAGCGCGGAGGAGGATGCAGCTGTCCCGGTCGATGTTGTGGTCGACTGCGTGTCCCCCTCCTCCTGTGCCACCAGCCGCCGATATTCGGCGACAGTCGCCTCCAGCCTCCGTTGCTGGGCCCTTTTAGCCAGCTCCTTCCGTGTTGGTTTGAAAGGAGCATCTATGTGAAGAAATAAAGACATAGTCTGTAACCAATGCTCTTTAAGATTAACACAAAATGATTCAGCATAAAGTTGTGTCACAGTAGAACTAGCAACTTGCAAGCGCAGTACTGTCAAACAATCCACGTCGTCCCTTACCTTGCCTTGGCTGAAGCCCTCTTGGATGACGCAGATGATTTCGCAGAGACGCAAGGGACCAACTTCCCTAATCACTAACTAAAACTTACTGGTTCTAAAAATTAACAGCAAGGTTTAAACTAGGAATTAGGGAGGAGGGCCGGTACTGGACGTTGAAGTGAAGACTTTAGTTCTTGCTGTCGACCTGCGAAGCAACAAGCACCAAAGACTTTAATATTCAGGTCAAAAGATATTCCTCCTAACTATTCTGTGGCTTTTTAACTATTCTTATCTACCCCTTTTTGGAATACCTAAATCAGTGTGGCTGTCTTGTAGTTCCCCTACCTGCGATCAGTAAGTAGTTGGCTTTCGTCCAGTATTTCTTTCTTGGATCGAGATGATGAAGTCGTCAGACGTCCTCTAGGATTAGTGGTCAGCTTGTAGGATATCACCTTGTATTGTCAAATTGTTGAAAGCTAAAAATAAAAGGAAGGATTACTTTACATTCTTTAAAGAGTCTCTTTGCAAACCTTCCTGTCTATTCCTGTCACTTACTTGAGATTAACTTCTTGCTTCTTTGTCTTGGGATTCGTGTATTTCCTCTAGTTCAACAAAAGATAAGCATAGACCAAAACAAGAACACAAAATCCTATATGTCTTTCTTCAATCACCTTACGTTAGGCACAAAATCGAAAACCACAAACTAAAATTATTTCTCAGAGTATTACATACATATAACAGTTTACTAATGTTCCTCTAAAACCAAGATGCGTTCTTTAACTTAAATCAGAACTGTCCAAAGTCTCTTTCTTGCATTTTCTCCTAATAAAGAGTTCCAAAAATTCTGTTGACCTTTCTTGCGAAGGACGCCTTTAAACTATGAAAGTACTTAGCTTTCTAATTCTTGTCTTTCAGGATTCTTGTTCCGATGTGAGAAGAACCGCTTTGAAGAGGAGTTGAAACGGATTCCTGCCAGCATTGAAACGCCATCAGGTAAGTTCCTCTTCCAGACGCGACCTCCTCCAGAGGAAATCAGAAGGCAAAGCGCCTTCTAGAAGGCTGGGTGCGGTTTAAGTACAGGACCGCACCCAGCCGCTCCCAGCTACGCACTTGGAACGTGCGTGAAGACGTAGCTCTTCATCCCCTTCGGACGCGCACCAAAAAGGAGCGTGCGAGGGATGCGGGGAGAGAAATAACCAAACCTTCACCGGGCTATGTCCCAGTTGTACCAAACGCTGAGTCCAAAGCTTTGAAATACTGCACAATTAGACCACAAAAACCAACGCAAGGCTCAATAAAAGCAAAATTGACAATAATCCTAAATGTTATAAGGCATGAATTGCTAAAGTATTGAACACACCCAAACACACTGACTATGAAGCGTGCGGGGAGCACGGGACAGGGGTGGGTTTCAATAAGGGACTACTACTCATGTCTACAGGGCATGTGTATTCTTTGAAGGGTTATGCAGAATCATGACAGTACTCCCTCCTCAAGATCCCCCCTAGAACAGTAGAAATGGGTTTTGGTTTCTCAGGGTGTCTTAAATGAAAGAGTCCAACCAACCTAGGAGCATTTTTTAGATGTTCTAAAGGTTCCCAAGACCTTTCCTCTGGGCCATAACCTTTCCAATCTATGAGATAAAAAAGTTTTCCTCTAACTCTTTTAGAATCTAAGATTATCTTAACTTCAAACTCTGGGTGACCTTCAATCATGATGGAAGGCGGAGACTTAGAAATACGAGTTTGGGGATGGAAAGGTTTTACTAGAGAGACAGGAAAAACTGGGTGTATCAAGTACTTGCGAGGAAGAGTCAATTTTACGCAAACCGGGTTGATTACTTTCTCAATAGAAAAGGGGCCAATACATTTTGGATTAAATTTCCTGTTTCCTCTTAATTTCAAATTTTTTGTACTCAACCATACTTTATCCCCAGCTTCATACTGAGGTTGTTCAGATCGATGTTTATCCTTGGCTTCCTTTTGGGATTCTTTTGCTTTGGCCAAGTTGAATTTAGCTTCCTCCTGAATGGAGAATACCTTGGATACATAGTCAGAAATTGCAGGCACGGAATCATCGTTATAGTTGTTGGAACTTTCGGGTATACTCTTTGGATGAAATCCGAAATTACAAAAGAATGGGGACATTTTGATGGAAGAATGTTCGGAGTTATTATAAGCGAATTCTAAAGGGCTTAGAAGATCGGACCATTCTTCTTCGGAAACATTAGGCAACATACAACGAAGATATTGTTCTATAGTTTGATTAGTTCGTTCAGTTAATCCATCTGTTTGGGGATGATAGCTAGAAGATAGACGAACATCCATATGTAACAAAGAACCTAGCTTTTGCCAAACTTTAGAAATAAATTGGGAGCCCCTATCAGAAATAACTACCGAAGGAATTCCGTGTAGTCTTATTACATGGGTCATGAGCAAATGAGCAAGTTCCAATGCAGTAGGAAGCTTCTTTAAAGGAATAAAATGGGCCATTCGAGTGAACTGATCTACAACTGTCAAAATTGTATTAAATCCCTTCTTGGTTTCAGGTAGTTCGACTATAAAATCCAACGATATAGTATGCCAGGGTTGAGGTGGAATTGGCAGGGGCATTAACAAACCACTGGGAGCTTGATGAGAAGATTTGTGTTGAATACAAGTGCTGCAAGTTTCTACAAATTGCTGAATGTCTTTGGACATAAAAGGCCACCAAAAGTTCCTTTTAATCAGTTCCACAGTTTTCAAAATACTTGGGTGAGCTGCCAACATACTGTCATGGTGCAGATGAATAATGGATTTTCGAATCTTCTCATTAGGAACAAAAATCAAATCATGTACCATCATCAAATTGTCTTTCTCATATAAAAAAGGATGATCTTTTTTCCACATTTCAATATCCTTTTCTTTCAATACCTCCTTGATGTCATCAATGATGTCACCAACGGATAAACTTCCCTGAAAACAAGATGTAGGGATTACAGGATAAATAATTTCAGGTTGCTCCGGGCCCTTATCTCCAATTCTGGACAAAGCATCTGCTTTTAAGTTCTCTCTTCCTGGACGATATGTAATTACAAAATTGTAATCATTGAAGAACATAGACCAACGTAATTGTCTAGCAGTCAAAGCCTTTACTGATCTTAGAGCTTGAAGGTTTCTGTGGTCAGTATAAATTGTTACTGGATGACGAGCCCCTAACAGGTAGTGACGCCATTCTTCAAACACAGCTTTTATAGCCAATAACTCCTTATCGGCAATTGCATAATTCTGTTCCGCTTCTGATAACTTTCTTGAAAAGTAAGCTGTCGGGTGCATTTGGCCGGTATCAGAATTTCGTTGTGAAAGAATTCCGCCCAACGCATATTGAGATGCATCAGCTTCTACAATAAATGGCTGGTTCGAGTCAGGATGGCATAAGATTGGAGCCACGGTAAACTTTTTTTTAGGATTTGGAAGGCTTCTTCTGCATCTGAGGTCCATAAAAATTATACTCCTTTTCTCAACAACTTGGTTATGGGTGTAATAATTTGAGAAAAGTTCTGAATAAATCTGCGGTAAAAATTTGCAAATCCTAGGAAACTTTGAATTTGTTTCACAGAAGTGGGGCTTGGCCAAGTTGTTACAGCTTCTACCTTTTTTGGGTCCATTTCTATCCCTTCTGGACTAATAATCTAGCCCAGAAAGTCCACTTTGGAAACATGAAACAGACTTTTTTCCAATTTCACAAAGAGTGAGTTCGAAAGTAGTCTTTGAAGAATGGCGCGAACCTGTTGTACATGTTCTTCTTCTGAATCGGAATAGATGAGAATATCATCTATGTAGACTACACAACAGATGTCGATGAACTCATGTAAGACCTCATTTATAAAAAACTGGAATGCGGCAGGAGCGTTACACAGACCAAATGGCATAACTTGGTATTCGAAGAGGCCAAACTTGGTGCGGAAGGCCGTCTTCCATTCGTGTCCCTTTCTTACCCTTACTAAATGGTAAGCTCCTCGTAAGTCCAGTTTAGTATAAATCTTAGCCTTCTTTATTTGGTCCAAAAGTGTAGGAATCAAAGGTAGGGGTTACCTGTTCTTTATAGTTACATTGTTTAAAGCTCTGTAATCTATGCATGTACGCAATTCCCCTCCCTTCTTTGGAATGAAAAAAAGAGCTGATGAAACAGGAGATTTTGAGTGTCTAATGAATCCGTTAGCAAGGTACTCATCTAAGTACTCTCTCAGATGGACATTTTCAGCTTCAGTAAGAGCGTAAATGCGACTGCAGGGCAAGGTTGCTCCAGGTATTAAATCAATCCTACAGTCAAAATCTCTATGTGGTGGTAGGGTGTTGGCTTTCTTCTTGTCAAATACGTCAGATAAATCATTATATACCGATGGAACCCCATCCAAAATCAGTAGATTGGGTGATTCTATTCCAAAGTCAAAACCTTGAATCACATCCTGAGATCTTTCTATAAGGAAGCAATGATCAGTACAAGTAGAAGATTTAAAAGTAATTAACTTGGTTACCCAATCTATGATCGGGTTATGTTTTACCAACCAAGGTATACCCAGAATCATTTTAAATTGAGGAGCATCAATAATGTCAAATTGTATTCTTTCTCGATGTATAGGAGAACAATCCATTTCCAGTAATTCGGTCTGTCTATTTACAGGACCCGAAGTCAATTCCTTGCCATCAACTGCTCTGACGGTTTCTGGGTGATCCTTAAACAAAGACTTAAAGCCTAACTGGAGGAAGAAATGGGAATCTATAAAGTTTCCTGTAGCTCCGGAATCTATAATGGCTTCTACTTTTCTAGTGTGAGATTCTGGAAGCAGACCCCGAAGTTCTACTAGAATAGAAAAGTGTCTACAACTGATGGGAGGAAGAGTTGAGGCCAAACTAGAGAATAAACCCGATAAACCGACCTTTTCCTTTACCGAGTTTTCTAGTTTTCCGACTTTTCTTGTGTGCATCAATATGCCTCTCATTGTTTAAATTAAAAAGGGTAAAAACAGTGAAATAAGTGAAGTAGCTGATAACTCCATCAAAGCTTCTTCTGTACACATTGCTCTATAAATGAGTAACTTTAGAGGTATGAAAGTAAGTGCAAAATAGCTCAGAGTAAAATGAAGCATCATTATTGCTATCATACATAAGAACCCCAATAGGTAAAGCAAACTTGTTTTATATGCACAATTAACACTATAAACTTCATTGGGAGCTGAGTTCATGTTGACTATAAACTATATATAAAAGGGTAACCTGTACTGCTCATGGCATTCAATCTGTATACAATAGTTCAGGGAAAACCAACTTCCTCTAGATACTGAAGCCCTTTTACATAACTAATGCCCTACACAGGACAGTCTTTACATGTCTCACACCCCTGACAGTCACTGAACCTGAGACTTGTGTACACCTGAGGCGGAAAGCCGGGTGTTAGGCTACCTTGCATCACCTTTTAAATTTCTTTTGGAAACATTCGTTAAAACTTGATTTGCGCCGTGTTTTAAACAAAATCCTGCAATCCCCACACATTGGGAAACATTGTACACTAACCCCTGATCGAAGAGTGGTTCGTGGCGGCCATATTGAGAGAAGGAGGAAGTCCCAGCGCTCTAGCGCTGTAGACTACAAAAGGAGGTAACGCGATAACTCGCGAGACTTGTGTACACCTGAGGCGGAAAGCCGAGTGTTAGGCTACCTTGCATCACCTTTTAAATTTCTTTTGGAAACATTCGTTAAAACTTGATTTGCGCCGTGTTTTAAACAAAATCCTGCAATCCCCACACATTGGGAAACATTGTACACTGAACCCTGATCAAAGAGTGGTTTGTGGCGGCCATATTGAGAGAAGGAGGAAGTCCCAGCGCTTTAGCGCTGTAGACTACAAAAGGAGATGGCCACTCCTCCGCGCAGCGGACGCGGACAGCGGCGCCGAATTCGCGCTGAAGTCAAGCCAAAGTCCTGCCCGTCTGCGCCCGTCCGCTCTGAGGCCGGGCTCAGGGCCAGAAACTCTGCTCTAGTAACTACCTATGTTTCTCCAACTAAAAACTTTCTTTTATCCCTGGATACCCACACTATGCACTGTCCTCAAACCCTTGCGGTAGACAAGTTGGTAGGCCCTATAAGCTGCCAACTATGCAAACAAAACATAGTACCATTCAAGAATCAACGGATTACAAACATCGAGAGGACTCTCAAGGGAGGCCTTATAAATGCCCGCTCTATGTGCAAGAATGCTCAGCACATATGTGACCTAATTGCAGAAAATGAACTTGACTGCTTACTGGTAACAGAGACGTGGCTTAAAGACTGGTCCAGATATTGTCCAAGCTCTACCCCCGGGCTTCTTAATACAGAGATTGGACAGACCCCGCCAGCGGGAAGGAGGACTAGCAATCATCCATCGTGATTCCCTGAAATGCTCTACTATGGTAATACCTGACATAAAAGAAGCAGAATGTCTTGGCTTTAATCTTCAAGCCCATGACTCATTTATGTTTTCTGGGCTATTAGTATATCGACCCCCCGGACAAGCAACCCAATTTTTGAAAAGTTTAGGGGAAGCACTTGCCAACCTAATCCTATGATTTGCAAACTTCACTCTGCTAGGAGATATAAACCTACATTTGGATAATACAAATGACCCAAATGTACTGTGCTTTAAAGAAACCCTACGTATCTTAGGTCTGACAATCCAAACAGTAGAGCCAACTCACAATGCTGGACACATATTGGACTGCATTTGCTCTAATATAAATACAATAAAAGTAGAATCACCACTAACCCAAACATGGTCAGATCACAAATTCATTGGTTTTAACCTTAAAATTGACAATAAAAAAGAAACCAATCCAATCTTAGGTAATACTAACTCAATCCCCTGTTGGGGTAAAATCATAGAACATCCGGACTTGATGAGCTGGGTGGAGGCAGAAAAACCAGCTCTGTCAGGGAACGTGATCACCGACAATGAACACTACAAGGGCTGGATGAGAACTATTGGGGAGAGAATAAAAACACGAGGAACGAAATCTAAAACGATACAAAGGAAAAAATCTGCTCCTTGGTATACTAACTCACTAAAAGTTACACTAGGAGAAGTGAGAGTCCTAGAACGTAAATGGCGACGCCACTACAAGAGTGACGATCGGGAAAACTATAAAAAGGCTAGGAGGAACTACCATATCTCTATCAAGCTTGCTAAAACAAGCTATTATACAAATTTAATTGAGTCAACTAATAATAATCAAAAAGAGATATTCCAAATTGTCAACGGTTTCCGAAAACCCAAAATATTATCTCAGGAAATCCCACCATCCCAGTCTCTCTGTGATAAAATCGCAGAATACTTTGAACAGAAAATAACCAATCAGGAAGAACTAGACGCAGCTTGTGTTACAGCCTCAAAGGAAACACCGGGTACCATAACCTGGGAAAGTTTTGCTGTGATTAGCCCAGTTGAATCCTCCCAAGCCATCTCAAGACTGAATTCAGGTTCCCCTCTTGATCCCTGTCCTCCACTGCTACTTAAGGCTAGAAAAGATGAGATTAATCCAATGATCAATTCCATATTAAATTCCTATTTACAAACAGGAGATATTCCAACATGCTGGAAGGTGGCTGCTGTTAAACCTCTCCAAAAAAAAGCCATTCAAGACCCAACAGTATTGTCAAATCTCCGGCCCATATCGCTTCTCCCAGCGCTATGCAAACTTGCAGAGACCTGCATCAATAAACAACTCACAGCATACCTGGAGGACAAAAATCTTCTCCATCCAAACCAAGCTGGCTTCCGATCCCATCACGCCACAGAATCTGCCCTCCTTTTTTCTACGGAAACAATCAGAGCTGCTTTGGATCAGGGCAAAAGAGCAGTCCTGATCCTGTTAGACCTATCTACAGCCTTCGACACGGTGTCCCACGATATCTTGATACACCGCCTAAGAAGTGTAGGCATAGTGGGCACCATGTTGAAATGGTTTACCAACTTTATGAGACAAAGAAAGCAGATTACCATGCTAGGGCAGTACTGTTCGGAGGAAAGGGAAGTCCAATCTGGGGTACCTCAGGGCTCTAGTCTGAGCCCCATCTTATTTAATCTCTATATGGTCCCATTAATCAAGCTCATCTCTTCTTTTGCTATAAGTTCAATAGCATATGCCGATGACACCCAACTAGTCCTAATTTTAGATGAGGACCCGGCAATTGCTGAATGCTCTCTGAGGGATTGCCTGAAAGCCACTTTTAAGTGGATGAATATTAATCACCTGAGATGCAACACCGCAAAGACTGAAATTTTACCCTTTGGTAAAAACAATCTGTTTTCGCCCCAGACCTGCTGGCCGTCAGACGCTGAGGCCCCGCCGAGCACTATTAAGAGTGCTCGAAATTTAAGAATCAAATTCGATGAGGCATTATCCTTTAAGCAACAGGCAAGTGAAGAGGCAGGCTCATGCTTCAATGTAATCAAGGGTCTCAGAATTTTTTTTGACTTTCTCCCCCTATCAGCCAGGAAAACGGTAGCGGTGGCATTAATAATATCCAGGTTGGATTATTGTAACAGCCTTTATGCTGGGGCCAATAAAGCAGCCCTACATAAGTTGCAAATGGTTCAACATGCTGCGGCAAGATTAGTGCTTAAAATGCCAAGAAAGACCTCAGCATCTGCAGCGCTCGATACTCTTCACTGGCTCCCCATACAAAAGCGGATCCTGTTTAAAGTTTTGATAATTACCTTCAGAGCGTTCCATAAACGAGGCCCAACATACTTATCCAAAAACTTCAATCGTTACTACCCCAGCCGACAATTGAGATCAGCAACGGCCAACCTGATGGTCATCCCAAAGTTCCGGCTCGTCATGAGAGGAGGGAAATCCCTACCGGTTAGAGGGACTAAAGGATGGAACAAACTCCCTCACCAAATTCGTGAAATCTCCTGTGAGAGTACATTTTGGAAATCCATCAAAACTTGGATTTACAACTTAACAGATACAACCTGCAAAACCCTGGTTTAGGATCAACGTCTCTGTGGGTATCACACCTCCCATCACCTGGAATACACAAGCCAAAAAGCGCCAAGATGCTCCCCGGAGTGATAGTGCGCTATAGAAATTCCCTATCACTATCACTATCACCTACACTGAATTTTATATGAGTAGGAAAGTGGGTACTGTAACACTGTTTACTCTATTGAGAGGACCAGAAGGTAATGTTTCTGTTCAATTTAAGTAGTTCACTGTGCCATAAAGACAAGTGGACTGTGGAGAGTAGGGGTAATTCAAAATTAGAATCTAAATCATTAATTATCAATCTGGAGGACTTAATAATAGAAGAAATATGAACAACCTTCGCTGTGGAGGACATTGACAGCAAGGAAGGTAAAGAAAAGGGCCGCACAATGGATGCTTCAATATCCAACCAAATTGAAGGTTTTATCATATGTGAAGTAGTAAACCAAAGGGCACTCTGCTTTAAGATAAAAGCTTTATGGTAAAGGTGAAAGTCTGGCAGGGAAAAACCAGCCTGGGTCTTAGGAATTTTTAACTTTTTGTAAGCAATACGAGGGACTTTGTTAGACCTAAGGAATTTAGATAAGAGTGTGTCAACAGTTTTATAAAAACTGAGAGGAAATTGGGTGGGGATCATAGCTAAAGAGTAAAAAACTTTAGGCGCTATATTCATTTTAATAGACTCCATTCTTCCCCACCAAGTGAGATGAAGGGCAGACCACTTGGACGTTTTGTTTTTAATGTAGTCAATTATGAAATCAGAGTTAAGTTTTAATGTAGCTGGCAGTGATGAAGCAAATAGAATACCCAAATATTTAACTTTGGTAGGTTGCCAAAGAATATATGTGTTCGGGAGCATCTCTGAGGTACAAAACATGTTTAAAGGAAAAAATTCAGTCTTGTTGACATTCAATTTGTAACCTGAAACCATAGAGTATTGAGCAATAATGTCCAATAGGGAAGGAACAGAAGAAAGAGGGTTATTAATAAATAATAAAACATCATCTGCATAGGCTAAAGTTTTAACAGTTACATCATTGATTGTAATACCCTGAATGTCATCACAAAGGCGGATATAATTAAGAAAAGGTTCAATGCCTAAAAGAAATAACAGTGGAGAAAGGGGACAACCTTGCCTAGTTCCTCTAAAAAGAGGAAACTGACTAGAAATATGACCAATAATGAACAAACGAGCAGCAGGGGCAAAATATAAAGCAGAAATCATACGAATAAAAGGGGCACCAAAATCAAAGGACAATAAAGTTTTAAATAAAAATTTCCAGTGAATCTTATCAAATGCTTTTTCAGCATCTAAGGCCATCACTCCCGCAGGAGAGGTCAGGTGAGAACTTTCTTCAATAATGTGTAATAGAGTTCTAGTATTATTAGCAGAATATCTATTTTTCATGAAACCAGATTGACCTGGGTGAATAATGGAATGGAGTACAGGAGCTAATCTGGTAGCAAGGATTTTCGCATAAAGCTTACAATCCTGGTTTATTAGGGAAATGGGGCGATAATTAGAGACCAAGGTAGGATCTTTATCAGGCTTAGGCAAAACAATAATTAAGGCGTCCGTAAAAGAGCCTGAAATAGTACCAGAGGAGCCAAAATGAGTGAAAAGGGTATTCAAATAAGTGAGGAGATGAGATTGAAATTCTTTGTAAAATTCTGCTGGGATACCATCCGGACCTGGGGATTTATTCTTGGGAAGTGACTTGATGGCAAGCAAAATTTCATCAGATGTAATTGGTGAATCTAAACCTGTTCTATCTGATAAGGAAATATGGGGTAAATTGCACTTACTTAAAAAAGAATTGATTAAAGATTCAGGGCAAGTGTCAGGTTTACTATAAACAGTAGAATAAAAACGTAAAAATTCTTGCACAATATCATTATGAGAAATAGCCACTTTGCCTTGTGATCCTCGTATTGAGGTAATCTGAGTCTTACCTCTTTTAATTCGTAAGTAATTAGCAAGGAGTTTTCCTGATCTATTGATATTAAAACGAAATTTAGCATTGGACTTTGAAAGTTGAACTCCTGCTCTTTGACTGAGAATGGCATTAAATTCATAGCGGAGTTTTTGAAGTGTAAGTTTGTACTGGGGGTCATTAGAAGAGATAAACAAACGCTCAAATTTAGCAATTTGCTTCTCCAAATGTTTAATGTTAGCGTTAAATTGTTTGTTCTCATGAGCCATAATAGAAATAGTGGTACCTCTGATGTAAGCCTTAAATGCATCCCATCTGGTGACAATTGATGTGGAATCCTCAGGGTTGAACAAAAAATAGTCTTGTATAGCTTGTAATAGTTTAGGTTTATGCTTATCAGTAAGGACAATGCTCGAGTTCATACGCCACCTATTTTGTTTAGTAAAAGTAGAGGAGATATTTAAGACAAATGAGATTAAAGCATGGTCTGAAATGTCTATAGTGCCTATAACGGGATTTGTAGCTGACTGAAGTAGGGAAGGTGAAATCAAAAAATAATCAATCCGTGAATGAGAATTATGGGGATTAGAGAAAAAAGAAAACCATTTTTCAGTGGGAAAGTGTAGTCTCCATATATCAGCCAGTTTGGTTGTACTAAGGAAAGCTTTAAAAGCATGAAAAACTTTAGGGGGTCTAAACTTGGTAGTAGAAAGTTTATCAAGTAGCGGATCAATGATCACATTAAAATCCCCTCCAACAATCAAAGGAACTTGTCCCAACTTTAGAACTTCTGTAGATAAGTTAGACCTAAACGATGGGTCATCGGCCGTGGGGCCATATATATTAAGCAAAAAGAAGGTGGAGTCATGAATTTTAACTTTAACAACAATAAATCTACCTTCTGTATCTGTAAATTTACTAATAATCTGACAGTGTAATCTCTTAGCAAAGAAAATCGCAACCACATTTTTCTTACCAAGGGCAGGCGACGAGACAATAGTGTCCACCCACTTTTTCTTCATATATTGTAAAATGTTATCATCAACATGTGTTTCTTGAAGAAAACATATATCAGCTTTAGAAGCACCCAAGTAGTCTAAAATTTTTGTTCTTTTAACTGGATGTCGCAGACCTTTAACATTAACAGAAACAATTTTGACATCATGTGTAGTAGCCATAAAGAAGTAAAAAAGAGGATGAAGAGAGGAGGTAAAGGAAGAGAAGAGAGTGAACAGCCATGGAAGAAAAGTAACTCTACGTAGAAAGCTAGAAAAGGCAAGGAAGGACACAGAAGGAAGAAACAGAAAAGGAAGAAAAAGCTACAAACAGGGCACATAAATAAGGACACAGAGACGCACACCCATTCCACAAGCATGGCCAGAGACCGTTGGAGCCCATGAAGGAAGAAGAATCACCAGGAATGCTCAAACTAATTGCGTTCAGGTAATGGGAGCTTGTGTCTCCATTGATGACGAAGCTTGTTGGTCCAGAAAAAGTCTTAAGTCTTCAGGACGATGAAAAGATTGAAGGTGTCCTTCCAAACTCGCATTGTAGACGGATCAAATAGACCATACTTAAAACCAAGGCTTTTCAATTGTGGACGCAAAGATGAAAATTCCATAGCAACCGTTTCCTTAGCAAAGTCTTGATGGATAAATATTTTGGAGCCATTTACCAGAAGCAAAGGAATGTCTCTAGCTGCTTTCCTTATGAGGACCAAGTGATGGTGACGCAAGACCTTGAAAATCATTTGCCTGGGTTTTGCATGGCGTGTATTCTTGTGTGAGGGAATTCTATGCGCTTTGTTCACCTCAAATTTTTCCGGAAATTTGATATTTAGAAGACCAGGCAGCAAAGATCCCAGGTACAGGCGACAGTCGGAGCCCTCAACTTCTTGAATTGAAAATGCGGAGATTATATTGTCTATTACGGTTCTCCAATTCCAATAGTTGGTTATGCATTGGTACTATCTGAGCCACCAAAGGTGTAAAAGCGTCAAGTTTGGTTTTATTGTCCTGAATTTTAATAGAATTATCAGAATCTTTCATGGACATAGACGCCATATCTTTGCGAACATTTTTCACTTCGTTTGCAATAGTATCAGTATTCATGCGCAGCGCTTTAATTTCTTCCAGTATCAAATTAAGTGAAGGTTCAGAAGTTTCAACAACCTTAAATTTATTTGGGGGAGGAGACACCTGCTGCTTCCTTTTGCTGTTAGCTGAATTTTTGTTATCCATCTTGAGGAGAAAAAATTACTTTTTGCGTCAGAAAAATATAAAAATCAAATCCACCTCAAAATTTTAATAAATATGCGGGAAAAGGGTATTAAAAGCTCCAGAAGTTGTTGAGGAAAAGGCAGTTGAAGAGTTAAAGTGAGCCGTGGGAGTGGCTAGGCCCAAGCCAGGCCCTTTCCTCTGAATTGCACCGCCCCCTGTGCTGAGGCAATCGGTAGAACCGGAGCAGAGGCTGGGGAGAGGAGCCAGGAAGCAGACAGAGGGACCCCCTTACGTTGAAAGCGGCCAGAATTGACAGATAAGGTAGGGGGCCGACATAGAAGGCAAGCGCTGCAAGAAATGAGCAAACCTTGAGGCAAAAATTGTCGTTATTCAGCTCATTAGGCTCATTAGATGAAGTTACGGAGCTCCGGTGGTGGCGGCCATCTTGTGGACGCGCTCGCACGACTCCTCCAATGCATCTTGTTTCCAATTGGCGCAATCTTTGTTCTCTATTGCCTCCTCTTCTACTGGGTGGTACAGAGTCTATTACAAAGTAGAGGAGGTCTTGACATTTTGATTCATGACTACATTTAAAATGGCATGCCACAGGGTAGGTATATATATCTATATATCTATATATATATATATATATATAGATATATAGATATATAGATATATATATATATAGATATATATATTCACTGAAATAACCATAGGTTTTAGGGTTGCTATAGTTAGCTGGACATTTCACTTGTACAAAACCATTGAAATTCCTCCATTATAGTTAGTTGTACTAAGTATAACTCACGCGCCATCAATCCACTGCTGATGATGTCACATATTACATCACTCATGACATGGTCAGTGTCATCACTGATGACATCACCGATGACATCTCAAATGATATCACTGATAACATCATCCAGTGAATGTGGTTTGGTTCGTTATTTAAATATGTATTATATATATAGAAGTCTGCATTGAAGAATGAGTGGATATATAAATGTAAATATCTGGATACAGGATTTAGTAGCAGTGTGATTGGCTGCTTACTTGACTAATTTATAGGGGTGAGCGCAAAATCCGTTCCGCTCGCGGATTTTGCGAATTTTCGGTAAATTCGCGATCCGCGAACTCCCGCGAATTTACCGAGAATTTGCAAATCCACGAGCGGCGGATCCGGGGGCAAAAGTTGAAGCCTGGCCTGTTGTAACTATTTTACGATGGCGCCGGCAAGCTGCCAGCGCCATCCTAAAATAGTTACTAAGTTAGCTTCAACAGGAAGTTCGAATAGATAAAATAAAGCAGGTGCCCTTTGGTGTGCTTTCTTCCCAAATCTACCGACGAAAATCAGCTGTGATGCTGGATAGAGGCCTTTGCATCCTTGACTTTCACGAGCGCAATCCCTTTGCTGTTCCTGTGACCAGGAGGGTCTGTCTCTTCATCTACTGCTCTGATCGGTCTCAGACCTTTTATACACACAAGAGGCATGTGAACTTGCATGGAAGCCAGGCCAGCACAGCTCACTGAGGGGACCCCTGCACCCTTCGGCGCGATTGCATAGCAACACACACATGGTCGCTGGAACTTGTTGAAGCTCAAATTCACAGACGCATTCTTCAGCCCAAAAACAATCGTGAGCGTTGTCGAGGCTGGACAGGTGTGCTTTCTTTCCAAATCTACCGTCGAAAATCAGCTGTGATGCTGGATAGAGGCCTTTGCATCTTGGGCTTTCAAGAGCGCAATCACTTTGCTGTTCCTGTGACCAGGAGGGTCTGTCTCTTCATCTACTGCTCTGATCGGTCTCAGACCTTTTATACATACAAGAGGCATGTGAACTCGCATGGAAGACCCCCCCACTTAAAAAATTCGCAAACCTGCAAATTCGCAAAATTGCGAATTTGCGGATACGCGAATTCGCAAAATCTGCAAATTCGCGAATCGCAAATTCGCAAAATTCGCCCATACCTACTAATTTATAGTGTCTCACTAAATATATTGGATAGTGACTAAACTGTGTGTATATCTGTATCACTTTGTCAGTTGTTGTGCAAACTGCTTCTCCAGTTGGTTTCTAGTTTTGTGAAAGTCTATATTAGTTATTGATTAGTTAACTGAGTATCTGTATGGGAGAGTGAATGAGTGTGTGACTGCCCAAAGATGTGTGAATAGTTGATTCAGTAGGTATATGAGGTTAAGACTACATGTTATAACAGTTGTTTGGGTGAGTGAATATCTTTATGGGTGTGGTGATGAGCAAATATATATCTCATAGTCTCAATGGTAGATTTCCAACAAATTAGAAAAATAAAAGGCAGTGTTTGTGACAGTTGTGCATAAATAAGTATACATAAGACTCAGAAAATGTATGAGTGACTGCATGGATAACTCATACTTGTAATAGTGATTTTATAATACACTAAGTATGAGTTACTATCTATATGAATAGATGAAGTGGTGTTTGTATAAGTGTGTAGCTAAGTAAATGTAAGTATGATCCATTGTTTGCATAAGTGAGTAGGATGACTTCATAAGTGAATAGGATGTGTGCTGGTGTAATGTCGATATAGGTGTATAAGTATATTTGATAGTGTTCTTTTGATCATTGACAGCATGTATGAGTGAATCTATAGGTAAGTGATTAGATGTGTGTGTAGATCTAGGAATCACTGTGTGGGTTTTTAGAAACTTGTATTGGTGTGTCAATGGATTCAAATATGGTAATCTGTATTTTACAGCGAGTGATGAAAGGTTACACTAGTGTATGATAAGGTGTATCTGATTGTCACTTGGATGATGTCAGCAGTGATGTCATTTGAGATGTCATCAGTGATGTCATCAGTGATGTCACTGACCATGTCATGAATGATGTAATATGTGACATTCTTAGCAGTGGATTGTGGGCGTGCAAGTTATACTTAGTACAACTAACTATAACAGAGGAATTTTAATGGTTTTATATACGAGTGAAATGTCCAGCTAACTATAACACCCCAAAAACCTATGGTTTTTTCAGTGAATTTCTAAGGTTTTTTAAATTCTAATTCCTAAAAATAACATGTCTGAAATCCATGTTTTTTTCTGTGAATTTCGAAGATTGTTTAAATGCATTTCCTAACTATAACATGTCTGAAACCTTTGTTTTTTTCAGTGAATTTCAAAGGATTTTTAAATGACAATTTTTAAATGCATTATTTATTGCATTTACTTTTTTGATAATGATTTACTACGCTTTTTTAAACTATTTATTTTTAGATATTTTATTTTTTAAATTACATTATAATTACATTATACATTACATTACAAAATATACTTTCTCAGAATGAAGTACTTTAGTTTAAATACTTTGCAAATAGGCAATAAAATTTTAAGTACAGTAGTTACAGTTGTTGCAATGGGCAACACAATTTCGAACACAATGCAACATTTAGCTCAATAGGAATTTCTCGTTGAATGCAATTAATTAATTTATGGATTACTTTTCTAACCACAGGACTGGAACCTAGTTTCAGTCTTGGGACATCTCCTGTAAACAGTTGAGTAAACGCGTTTTGGTTACAGTAGTGATGTGATTTTTAAGGAATATTGTATTTTAAAAGTTGACACTTTTTCACATAGAATCACCAATGTTCTCCTATGGGAGGAAATTCACGTAGCAGGTAAGTAGTGTTATCGTTACTTTTTCTTAGTGGTGGATCTTGGAACCAGCACTGGTGCATCTCCTGTAAACAGTTGAAAGAAGGCGTTTAAGTCATGCAGGTGATTTTTAAGGAATATATATATATATATAGATTCACTGAAAAAAACATGGGTTTTAGGGGTGTTATAGTGAACTGGACATTTCACTCATACAAAACCATAGAAATTCCTCCATTATAGTTAGTTCTGCTAACTATACCACGCGCCCCTGCAATGCACTGCTGACATCACATATTACATCACTCATGACATGGTCAGTGACCTCACTGATGACATCACTGATGACATATCAAATGACATCACTGATGACATCACTGATGACATCATCTAGTGACTGTGTGCTTCTGTAAAGTTTATATATGTTTAATAAATATAGGGAAATGCATATTGAAGAATGACTGGTTGTATAAGTGTCTGAATGGATGATTTAGTAGGTGCTCGACTGACTCTATAAACGAGTGATTAAACGTATCTTACTGAATGCATGGGTTAGTGACTAAACTGTGTGAATGTCTGTATCCGTCTGTCTGTTAGCGTGCAACCGGCTACATGGATTTGTGAATTGCTACATGAGTGTCTATATGTGTTATTGATTGTTTGAGTATCTGTATGGGTGCCTCAGTGTTTATGTTAGTGGGGTGTGTGTGACTTTGTGCATAGATGTGTGAGTGGGTGATTCTATGGGTGCATGGTTTTAAGAGTGCATCTGTGATGGACTGTATGGGTGGGTGACTGTGTGTATGGCCATGTTAGTGAGTGAATGTATATCTCAGTGGTACATGTGTGAGTAACTACATATGTGAAAGGCAGTATAAATGTGTGTTGGAGTATATAAATGGCTATAAGTGAGAGTGTGTGATTCTGAGAGTGGCTGCATGCATGGGTGTGTGGTTGTATCAGTGATTGTATAAGAGCGTAAGAATATGCTAGTATTTGTACGAGTATTTGAGCTGGTGTGTGTATGATTGTATAGGTGAGTAAATGGCAGTATGATTAATTATTTGCATGACCGACTATGTGTGTGAGTACCTCTATGGATGAGTAGTGGTTTGTGAGTGTTTATATAGGTGTATGAGTGCATATGATAGTCCTGTACTGAATGACCATGAGTATGCGTGACTGTACAGGTGAGTGAGTGGATGTATCTGTAAACCTAAGAATCAGTGAGTGTGTATGTAGTTATTGCTGTTGGAGTGTCTATGGTTTTGAGAATAGCAGTCTGTAATTTAGAGTGGGTGTATGAAAGGGTATATTAGGGTGTGAGAAGATGCATCAATTTATCACATGGATGATGTCATCAGTGATGTCATTAATGATGTAGTTTGAGAGGTCATCAGTGATGTCATCAGTGACGTCACTAACCATGTCATGAGTGATCTAATTCATCAGCAGTTCATTGCAGGGCGGCGAGTTATAGTTAGCAGAACTAACTATAACAGAGGAATTTCTATTGTTTTTTATGAGTGAAATGTCCAGCTAACTATAACACCCCTGAAAAGTATGGTTTTTTCAGTGAATTGCAAAGGTTTTTCAAATGCTAGTTTCTAGCGATGCCTACAGAGGTAGGACATGTGAAGAAAGAAAAAAAACGTGCAGAAAGAAGCAAAAGAAATATAGAAAGAAGCAACAGAAGTCCACAAAGAAGAAGAAAAGTGCAGGAAGAAGCAAGACATGTGCATAAAGAACCAACAGAGGAGCAGAAAGAGGCCTTGTTACAAAATCATCCTGTGTCCACAACTTTTTCAGACGGGTACTGGTGGTAACTGACTCTGACTAACCAGGCCTAGAGCCAGTGGTATGCTAAAAGACACTTAGAATACACTGAAAACACCTACATACAGTAGGGAACACTATGCGTTGGGGTACCCATGTGATTAGCATGACCTCCTCTGTAAGGCCCTAGTACATAATAGGGCAGGGGGGTTAAAACTACCTCTTTAAACACGCTATGGGCGCGTTTGCACAGTGGTGAAGGGAGGAGATAGGCCTGAGGTGACATGTGTGCAACTATGCCCTCTGGCCGTTTTAAGTTTGGAGATTAATTCCCCTTGAATCCTGACAGTCCCTGGGATCCAACTAGCCAACCAGGTACCTCCAGAAAGCGCCACAGAGTTGCATTGCAGAGGTGTAAAAAGGGGCGTGGTCTGGACCACCTCTCTGCAATGCAGGCCTCTGGCACTTACAGGAGGTACCTGGTGGGCTAGTTGGCCCCCAGGGGCCCTCAGGATGGAAGAGGAATTAATTCCCAACTTAAAATGCGACACAGGGCAGGTTTGCACACATGACACTTCACGCCCAGCCCTCTTCCTTCAACACTGTGCAAACGCGCCCGTGGCGTGTTTTAAGTTGGGCGATTAATTCCTCTTCAATCCTGAGGTTCCCTCCCTATATATATATATATATATATATATATATATATATATATATATATATATTACCTACTGGCGCGCGATCGCCAGTAGGAATATATAGTTAGGACCTAGTTTCCATAGGTAATCCGCAACATTCTATTTGGAATAACTTTGGCGTCGATTGAGGAATTTGCGTGCAGTTTTCTAAAATTTTGGCCAGCTCAGTTCTGCTCCTTCCCTGAAAGTTTTGGGGGGATTCGTCAAGCGAGGGCTGAGAAAAAAGGGGGGTCCCAAAACGTGTTTTCCCCATGTTAATTTCTATAGGACGTTTAGACACGGCTACAGCCCGAACCGCTGAACGGAATTACACTAAACTTGGCAAAATTGTAGGGACTGGTACGCAGACCTTGATTTAGTGCTAACGCTGCTCTAGCGCTGCACGCATAACGCTCCTTGCCTGTAGAATTTTAAAGTTTCACTTGCCTCGTTTTATGTAAATTGCGCCGAGCGATTCGCGCTTTTAATTATCATTCTTCTACCGCTTAGGGGGAAATAAGGGAGTCTTACCCGCACCATAATCGCCACATACCCACATTTGTGGGATAGAAGGGACTCGTGGGCACTGCAGCATCATCGCGCCGGTTTTGAGCGCCATCTTGGAGTGGGGAGAAGTCCTTCTACTCTCAGCGCCATCTTGGTGAGGGAGAGACACTCGCCCTGCCAGGACCCACGCATTGGAGGAGGAGGTAATATTAGTAGGACCTCCTACCTCGTTCACTCAGACCTTGATTTAGTGCTAACGCTGCTCTAGCGCTGCGCGCATAACGCTCCTTGCCTGTAGAATTTTAAAGTTTCACTTGCCTCGTTTTATGTAAATTGCGCCGAGCGCTTCGCGCTTTTAATTATCATTCTTCTACCGCTTAGGGGGAAATAAGGGAGTCTTACCCGCACCATAATCGCCACATACCCACATTTGTGGGATAGAAGGGACTCGGGGGCACTGCAGCATCATCGCGCCGGTTTTGAGCGCCATCTTGGAGTGGGGAGAAGTCCTTCCACTCTCAGCGCCATCTTGGTGAGGGAGAGACACTCGCCCTGCCAGGACCCACGCATTGGAGGAGGAGGTAATATTAGTAGGACCTCCTACCTCGTTCACTCAGACCTTGATTTAGTGCTAACGCTGCTCTAGCGCTGCGCGCATAACGCTCCTTGCCTGTAGAATTTTAAAGTTTCACTTGCCTCGTTTTATGTAAATTGCGCCGAGCGCTTCGCGCTTTTAATTATCATTCTTCTACCGCTTAGGGGGAAATAAGGGAGTCTTACCCGCACCATAATCGCCACATACCCACATTTGTGGGATAGAAGGGACTCGGGGGCACTGCAGCATCATCGCGCCGGTTTTGAGCGCCATCTTGGAGTGGGGAGAAGTCCTTCCACTCTCAGCGCCATCTTGGTGAGGGAGAGACACTCGCCCTGCCAGGACCCACGTGACATCCAGTCGGCCATTTAAGATGGCTGCTAGACAAGTGCGCAGCGACGGTGTGCAGCGGGGGCGCCGTAGGGGCGCCGGAGGTGCGCCAGAGGTAAGCCCGTTTGCGCCCGTTCGCGCAACGGACGCGCTTAGGGCCGCTACCTCTGGCCCATTCGGTCCAAATCGTATAGCTTACACTCGGGCCGAGCTATTCGAACTCAGACCTGGTCAGGACCCGGTCAGGCCTTCAACCTCTAGGCCAATCACCTGTGGTTTGCTTAATGTCAGATCCCTCTGCAAGCACCACACGGAAATAGCCTTCCTCATTGAGTCTGAACAGCTCGATGCCCTCTTTCTCACAGAAACGTGGACTCGGGAGGACTGTGAGGTCGAGCTGGGCCTAGCCTGCCCCTCAGGATACAAAATCAGCCACTCACCGCGCCCACTTAATCGAGGAGGGTGAATCGGATACATTTATAGAGACTCGCTTACCCTCTCCCAGTTAAAGATTCGAGAGGTACCGGGATTTGAACTGATGGGTTTTACAGTCAAACAGCAGGAGTCGATCTGCTGCTCGGGTGTTCTTTGTTACCATCCCCCGGGACCAGCACCATCCATACCTCTTCTCATTGACCTGATTTATGAATTTGCTAGCTCCCACTCCAAGTTATTGGTTCTTGGAGATTTCAATCTGTGGGCAGGCAGCTCGCTGGACAATGCATTTTTCTCTCTTAGCCAAGCTTGTACAGATATCAACTTAGTACAGCTGGTGAACGCTTCCACGCATCGGAAAGGCCACATTTTGGACCTGGTGTTTGCGGACCCTCAATGGACATCATTCGTGGACATCAAGTGCCAATATTGGACGGACCACTTTCTGATTAGGTTTTCCCTTTGCTCGGAGGACCCTACTTCACGTAAGGCTTGACTACCTCTAGCTAAGCTAGAGAGACCTTGGTCCCGTATCCTTAACACCGCTCCATTGCCGAACATATTAGGCGAGGATTTCAAACTTGGCAATACAGTCGAAGAAAGTTATACTCTTTTCTGCCAGTCCATAGCTAGCTCGCTGGATAAGTTAGCGCCCCTTCGGAAGTCACGAGGGAGAGTGAACCGAGCCAGTCCTTGGTACACGAGCGAACTTCGCCAGCTCAAACTCGACTGTAAACGCGCAGAAAGGGTCTGGAGGAAACAGTACCTAGACTCTGAGAAAATTGCATTTAGGTCTGCTATGCATAAATATAAAGCTCAAATTAAGATAGCGAAAGCGACCTTTCTTGAACTCACTTTGAATCAGGCCCCAAACAAGGCACAGGCCCTTTTTAAAATCGTTAAGGACCTGGCTCACCCTACGTGTGTGGCTAGTGCAGTCCCCTCGTCGCAAGCTCTTTGTGACTCTCTTGCGGACGCCTTTGAGGAAAAAATCCGTAAAATCCTAGCAGGTCTGCAGGACCCACGGAATTCCACCACTGAGGAGGGAGCTCCGGAGGAGATGGCCAGTCGACCCCTGCAGAGGGCTACTCATCTCTGTCAGGAAGCTCCGGCCACGCCCTCCAGTCGACCCCGACCAGATGAGCAGCCCCCCAGCTCGGGAGCTCCGGCGGCGGAAGCCAGTCGACCCCAGCTGAGTAGCCCTCCTTTCCTTCTTTTGGATCAGGCCCTCAGCTTGGGAGCTCCGGCGACTGCGGCCAGTCGACCCCAGCTGAACAGCTCCTCCCTTTCAGCCCCAGACTCGGTCCCCTGCTTAGGAGCTCCGGCAATTGCAGCCAGTCGACCTCAGCAGGGTAGCCCTCTTCCTCCTTCTGTGGAGCCAGCTCTTAGTTTGGGAGCTCCGGCGAGAGAGGCCAGTCGACCCCAGCTGAGTGGCCCCTCCGTTCCCATTTTGGATCAGGCTCTCTGCTTGGGAGCTCCGGCGAGTGCAGCCAGTCGACCCCAGCAGAGTAGTCCTTTTTCTCCTTCTCTGGAGCCGGCTCTCAGCTTGGGAGCTCCGGCGAGCGAGGCCAGTCGACCCCAGCTGAGTAGTTTTCCCCTTCCATCCCTGAAGGAGTTCCGCGACTTAGCCCGGACGATTTCTTCTGGTTCGCCTTTGGATCCTCTCCCTCCAAGACTATGGAAGGTGTTTCAAGAGGACCTCTTCCAGCCCCTGCATGCCATCTGCTGCCAGTCATTCGAGACAGCTACTGTTCCAAGTTGCTGGAAGAAGGCAGTGGTATCCCCGCTTCTAAAAAAACCTACGCTCGACCCTGCTTGCCTTTCTAATTACCGGCCAATTTCCCTGCTCCCTTTTCCGGTTAAAATTATGGAAAAACTGGTTACCCGCGCTCTGTCCAGCTTCCTAGAAGGGAACAGCTGGTTGGATGAGACGCAATTCGGCTTTCGCCCAGCGCATGGGACGGAATCCGCGCTGGTGACCGTGCTAGACAATCTGCGGGCGCGAGTCGACAGTGGTCGGGCAGCATTCTTGGTGCTGCTCGACATGTCGGCCGCGTTCGACACGGTCAGCCATCCCACCCTGATCTCTAGGCTGGAGGAATGCGGGGTCAGAGACAAGGCCAGGGATTGGTTAATCTCCTACTTGGACTGCCGTCAGCAACGGGTTTCGCTACCCCCCTTCAGTTCAGAGGAGCGGAGAGTGGGACAAGGAGTACCCCAGGGCTCAGCCATCAGCCCTATACTCTTTAATGTCTACCTCCGCCCCCTAGTCCAGCTCATTAAATCCTTTGGTATCTCCGCATTTAATTATGCGGATGATACCCAGCTGGTCTTTTCTCTGGAGGGACAGGATGCAGTCACACTGGAGACTTTTCACCGGTGCATGCAGGCGACAGCGGAATGGCTCCGGCTGAACTCGTTACAGTTCAACGGAACAAAGACAGAGGTCTTACACTGTTCCACTGATCGAGTTCCTCGCGATCTCCCAGTGGACTTCTGGCCTCCGTCCTTCTCAGAGACGGTGTCTGCGGCACAATCAGCGCGCAATTTAGGCATTACTTTTGGGCCTAACCTGCAGTTGGATCTACATGTAAATAAGACCACTTCTACATGTATGATGCTGATTCGTATGCTGCGCAAGGTCCTTCCTCTCCTCCCTGAGCAAGCCAGACCAGAAGTAGTGCGTTGTACCATCCTAAGTCGACTTGACTATTGGAACGCACTACTTCTGGAGGCCCCGGTAACACTTCTGGGCAAGTTGCAAAGGGTGCAAAATATTGCTGCTAAACTCGCCCTTTCTCGCCCCTACCACAGCTCTTCCACGGCAGCACTGCGAGAACTTCATTGGCTGCCAGTCCATCTGCGGGTGCACTACAAAGCAGCGTGTATTGTGTTCAGGGCTATTTATGGCCTGGGCCCCATTCCTTTGCGGCGAATGTTTGCCTGGTATCGTCCATCTAGAGCTCTACGCTCCTCGTCATCCAGGCTACTGGTAGTCCCGCGATTCCAGAGAGTGAGGATGGGTGGCCGCTCGTTCAGAGTAGCGGCAGCCAAACTCTGGAACTCTCTGCCTATATCCTTGAGAATCCTTGAAGATCTCTTATCTTTTAGAAAGGCTTTAAAAACTCATCTTTTTCCCAGGATAGGCTGAGCTACTGTTTTCACTGGAGTACGGGTCAAAGCGCCAGGATGCCCTTGGTGGTGACAGGTCGCGCTATACAAGTATGCCACAATACACAATACAATACAAGGAGTGTCTTTTGTTTAAATGGTGTAAATCCCTCCAGTAGTTCCTGAGAAAATCAAAAGAGAAAAATATATATATCTATAGCAGCTTACTGTAAGCTTACTGTAAGCTTACTGTACTCTGTACAATTCCGAGCACGAGCTGCATGCTGATTTGCTGCCAATGTCTGTCAACACTCCAAACCAGAAAGTGTTTGCAGCCATCTTGTGCCTCGGTAGACTGAGGCATAGGAAAGCAGAAAAACAAAGGTGTAAAACACGCAAAGGGAGCAGGGTAGAAGCACCCTGACCCCCTAGGCCTGCTCAGGGGGTCCCACAAGGACCCCCAGGCCCAAAAGATTTTTTTTTCTTTTTTTCTTTTTTTTTAAATCGCGGGAAACGCGTACATGATAGCACCTCATTAAAAAGCATTGCAGTTAATAGAAGGTTTCAAGACTTTAGTTACATTATATATCATTTGTTGATGGTACCATACACATTTGAGGAATTGTGGTGTGTTCTAAGGTGATTTTACCAATGTGAAAAAGCCTTCTGCTGGGATATCATGAATCATGTTTGAAAGAAAACTATTATCTAATTTTTTTCCCACAGTGGTTTTGAAGGGGATCTATAAGCTAAACTGAAAGCATATTCTCTGTAAATTCACATTATCTTTCTCAGTCATGTGAGAATGAAGTCTGACATTCTCAGTAAAACATGTACATCCAACAAGGACAGAGACTGTCAGTTGATTCCTTTGTGTTCTACTGCAGCCTCCTAGAGTGTTCTAAAGAACAACTAGAGCGCTAAAAGTCCTACTTATTACAAAGGTATGGCACACCTGAAGCCATCTTGATTGGAATAAAGTGGTAACTCTTAAAAAATGTAATTTAAAAAGGAACAAAATGAGGTGGTATATTTTGCCATAGAAAGTATGATTAGTGCTGCATGAAGAAAAATTAGGGCACATTTTGAGTGACTTCTCAAATCCTCTTCTCTTTCATTAAACAATTCTGACATGCAGTCTCCCAAGATGGCCACCGGAGACAAAAGATCCCAAATGTAGCCCAAATATCACCCAGATGAAGCCCAAGTATAGCCCAATGACAGAATGTCCCAGAGTGTTCTAAAGAACAACTAGAGCACTAACAGTCTTACTTATGACAAAAGTATGGCACACCAGAAGCCATCTAGATTGGAATGAAGTGGTAAGTCTGAAAACATTTAATTGAAAAAGGAACAAAATGAGGGGGTTCATTTTGCCATAGAAAGTATGATTAGTGCTTCAGAAAGAAAAATTAGGGCACATTTTGAGTGACTTCTCAAATCCTCTTCTATTTCATTAAAAAAATTCTGACATGCAGACTGAAACATGCACTTTGAATACCAGCAGCAGACTTCCCTGGTGAGCAGTATCTTTACTACAGTGATCCAATGAGCAACTAGAATGCTAACATTCAGAATTTATGGCAAATGTGTGACACATCTGAATGCCTTCTTGATGGAACCAAAGTAAACAAGCATTGAAAATGCAATAGATCTCACCCTCGTTTGAGTTAAAGCCATTCTGTTTGTAATCAGGTGGCTTTTTAGCTTTGCTTTTATTAGTGTTTTTCAAACTTTCAAGTACATAACATGCATATGTATGTATATATGTATATGTATGCATGCATTTATATTTGTATTTATATAGATATGCAGAATATATGTTTATATATGTTTGTATGTATATATATATATACACACATACACATATATAAATGCATATGCATATATATGGATATATATATATGTGTATATGTGTGCGTGTTGAGAGAGGTAGAGAGGTAGAGGTAGAGAGTGAGTAATAGAGAGTAGAGAGTGAGTAGTAGAGAGTAGTAGAGAGCAGTAGAGAGAGTAGCAGAGAGTGAGTAGGAGAGAGTAGTAGAGTGAGTAGTAGAGAGTAGTAGAGAGTGAGTAGTAGAGAGTAGTAGAGAGTAAGTAGTAGAGTGAGTAGTAGAGAGCAGTAGAGAGTGAGTAGTAGAGAGTAGTAAAGAGTGAGTAGTAGAGAGTTGCAGAGAGTGAGTAGTAGAGAGTGAGCAGTAGAGAGTAGTAGAGAGTGAGTAGTAGACAGTGAGTAGCAGAGAGAGAGAATAGTAGAGAGTAGTAGAGAGTGAGTAGTAAAGTGAGTAGTAGAGAGTGTGGAGAAGTGTGGCTCAATGATTAGAGCGGCGGACCCTGATGTAGAGGTCTAGCCCGGGACCAGGGTTCAATTCCCCGCCTCGGCGGGTCTTGGGCTTGATAATTCCACGGACCTGATAATTCTCGCCTCGGTGCCTCTTCCAATCATGGAGTCCCACTCTGCAACTCTGGGCAATAGCTTGCTTAATCTCCACAACGGCCCCCACAACGCTAAGGATGCCTGGCCTCCACCTTGGGGGTGCCCAGGACTAGACGCCTCACAGGGAAAGCCAGGATGGGTTTCACAGCGGTATTCGTACAAGCGCCTTGAGACCCTTGCGGGTGAGTAGTGCGTTACACAAGTATCAATTTACATTTACATTTAGAGAGTAGTAGAGAGAGTAGTAGATAGTGGGTAGTAGAGAGTAGTAGAGAGTGAGTAGTAGAGTGAGTAGTAGTGAGTAGTAGAGAGAGTAGTAGAGAGTGAGTAGTAGAGAGTGAGTAGTAGAGAGTTAGTAGTAGAGAGAGAGAGTAGTAGAGAGTGAGTAGTAGAGAGTAGTAGAGAGTGAGAAGTAGGGAGTGAGTAGTAGAGAGTAGTAGAGAGGGAGTAGTAAAAAGTGAGTAGTAGAGAGAGAGTAGTAGAGAGTGAGTAGTAGAGAGTAGTAGAGAGTGAGTAGTAGAGAGTAGTAGATAGTGAGTAGTAGGGAGTGAGTAGTAGAGAGAGAGTAGTAGAGAGTACTAGAGTAGTAGACAATGAGTAGTAGAGAGTGAGTATTAGAGAGTAGTGGAGTAGTAGAGAGTGAGTAGTAGAGAGTAGTGGAGAATATTCCAAAGTTTGGCACAGCACCACTTGCACAACAAGTCCAATCAAATCATATCACTTAGAGTCCTTATTGAAGCGCTGAATCTTGGTGTATATTCAAATGCTTTTATTTTCCTTAAGTTTATGTACCACAGCCAACCGACGCATTTCGTTCTTTAAGACAGAACTTCTTCAGGGCGTTCTTATTTCCTTCAAGTTATGTCGGTATCCTGTTGTCATATAACTAGATATTTCTTTTAAATGTTAGACGAGACGTAAGTACATTCTTATTCAAAGTGACTAGGTAATAATTTTACCCACACAATTCGGGCAGACTTGAGTAATTTATAGCATCCTCAAAGTCAGTCTTTCAAAAATTCCAAAGTATAGGACATGATAATCCAAATCCAAATGTTTCTGAAGAAAAGTCATTTTCAATTGTTCGGAATATCGGCATTTGGGCAGATATGACCCACGGACACGGTTTATGACTTTTCTTGAGAAACATTTGGATTTGGATTATCATGTCCTGTAATTTTTGAAAGACTGACTTTGAGAATGCTATAAATTACTCAAGTCCATGGATGCTGCTGGGAACGCCCCAGCAACACCCATTGCACACCCCTTTAACGCAGGACACTGCATTAAAGGGACTGATATTTATCAGGCAGGATTATGCCACAAAAAGTAGCTTAGTCCTGCCTGATAAATATCACTCAGTCTTCTGCGCCACCGGAACGTCACATAAAGTGAATCATTCATGACATGGTCAGTGACATCACTGATGGCATCACTGATGACATCTCAAATGACATCACTGATGACATCATCCATGTGACAATCAAATACACCTCATCACACACTAGTATGATCTTTCATCACGCACTGTAAAATAGAAAGTGCCATATTTGAAACCATTGACACACCAATAGAAATTACTAAACACCCACTCAGTTATTCATAGAACTATACACACATTTAATCACTTACCTATAGATTCAGTGTTATATGCAGTGAATAATCAACAGAACACTATCAAATATACTTATACGCCTATTTCAACATTACACACCAGCACACATTGTATTCACTTATAAAGACATCCTTCTGACTTATGCAAACAATTGATTATACTTACATTTACTAACCTACACACTTATACAAACACCACTTCATCTATTTATATAGATAGTAACTCACACTTAGTGTGTTATAAAATCACTATTACAAGTATACAGTTATTCATATAGTGACTTATACAATCACTAAGTCTTAGGCACACTTAATTAGATATAACTGTCACATACACTGCCTTTTTTTCAAGTTTAATGGAGATGTACCATTGAGAGAAATATTTCATCACCACCACACCCATAAACATATACATTCACTGAAACAACTGTTATAACATGTAGTCTTAACCTTATACACCTACTGAATGAACTATTCACACATTTTTTGGCAATCACACAACCCCACCAAACCACATAGACATTCATTTACCCATATAAATACTCAGTTAGGAAACCAATAACAAATATCGTCTTTAACCTAGCAATTAAGACAAAGCAATAAAGACTTTCACACAGTTTAGTAACTACACATTATATATAGTGAGACTCTACAAATTAGTCAAGGAAACAATCAATGACACTGTTACTAAATCCACCATCCACACATTTATATTTATATATCCACTCATTCTTCATTGCAAAGTAGTGTATTTATAATACATATTTAAATATCAAAGCAAACCACATTCACTGGATGATGTCATCAGTGATGTTATCAGTGATGTCACTGACCATGTCATGAATGATGTAATATGTAACATCATCAGCAGAGGATTGCGGGCGCGCACATTATAGTGAGTACAACTACTATAAAGGGGGAAGTTCAATGGTTTTGTATGAGTAAAATGTCCAGCTAACTATAATATATATATTTATATATACGTGCGCGGATGTGCGCGGACCTTCGCGTGCGCGAGCTGCATGCTGATTGGCTGCCAATCTCTGTCAACACTCCAAAACAGAAATTGTTGGCAGCCATCTTGTGCCTCGGTAGACTGAGGCAGAAGAAAGCAGAAAACCAAACATGTAGAACTCAAAAAGGGGGCAGGGTAGAAGAACCTGACCCCCTAGGCCTACTCAGGGGGTCCCACTAGGACCCCCCAAGGCAAAAAAAATCATATATATATTTCAAAAAATCACGGGGTGCGCGTATCAAGCACCCACGGGTCCGGGTATGTATGGTTATGGTACGCGGACAGTGCGCGTAGCTTTCTGAGAAAGCTGCATGCTTATTGGCTGTCAACACTCCAAACAAGGAAGTGTTGGCAGCCATCTTGTGCTCATTAGACTGAGACACAAGAAAGCAGAAAAACAAACATGTAGAACACAAAAAGGGGGCAGGATAGAAACACCCTGACCCCCTAGGCTTGTTAAGGTGGTCCCACAAAGACCCCCAAGGCCACATTTTTTTTTTTAAAACCCAGTATGTTTTTTTAAAAATTACCCCCCAGGGGGCCAAATCGCGGGGCATAGTGATAAAGAAGTGTGGGGGGTGCCCAATCCCCCCCACACTGCCCTGGGGACCGCCGCCCTCCGGGGCAAAGCAACACAGCCCCCTGGCACATACTGGAGGCTCCTGCTGGGCTAGTTGGCCCCCGGGGACCCCCAGTATGCAAGGGGAATTAGTTCCCCCTCTTCAAACATGCACGGGGGCTGCTTTGCAGAGAGGTGTAACAAGTGGAATAGCCTCATTTCATCTCTGTGCAATGCATCCCCCTGGCGCATACTGGAGGTTCCAGGTGGGCTAGTTGGCCCCCAGGGTCCCCTAGTATGCAAGGGGAATTAGTTCCCCCTCTTCAAACATGCACGGGGGCTCCTTTGCAGAGAGGTGTAAAAAAGGTTGTGGCTTCATTACACCTCTCTGCAATGCAGTCCCCTGGCGCATACTCGAGATTCCTGGTGGGCTTTCAGGTCTTATATAGTTAGGAATAGGCATTAAAAAAACCTTTGAAATTCACTGAAAAAACCATAGGTTTCAGGCCTTATATAGTTAGGAATTAGCATTTAAAAAGCCTTGCAAATTCACTGAAAAAAACATAGATTTCAGGCCTTATATAGTTAGGAATTAGCATTTAAAAAACCTTTGAAATTCACTGAAAAAAACATAGGTTTCAAGCCTTATATAGTTAGGAATTAGCATTTAAAAAACCTTTAAAATTCACTTAAAAAAAGTTTTAGTGGTGTTATAATTAGCTGGACATTTCACTCATACAAAACCATTGAAATTGCTCCTATATAGTTAGTTGTACTAACTATATTTCGCGCACCCGCAATCCACTGCTGATGATGTCACATATTACATCATTCATGACATGGTCAGTGACATCACTGATGGCATCACTGATGACATCACTGATGACATCATCCATGTGACAATCACATACACCTTTTCATACACTAGTAAAATCTTTCATTACTCTTTGTAAAATACAGAGTATCATATTTGAATCCATTGTCACAGCAATACAAGTATCTAAAAACCCACTCAGTGATTCATAGATGTATACACACATCTCATCACTTACCTGTAGATTCACTCATACATGCTTTCAATGAACAATAGAACACTATCAAAAATACTTATACACCTATATCGACATTACACACCAGCACACCATCCTATTCACATATGAAGTCATCCTACTCACTTATGCAAACAATGGACCATGCTTACATATTTACTTAGCTACACACTTATACAAACACAACTTCATCTATTCATTTAGATAGTAAGTCATACTTAGTGAATTATAAAATCATTATTACAAATATACAGTTACCCATACAGTCACTCACACAATCATTGAGTCTTATGTATACTTATTTATATACAACAACTGACACATACACTGCCTTTTATTTTTCTAGTTTGTTGGACATGTACCACTGAGAAATATATTTGCTCATCACAACACCCATAAAGATATTCACTCACCCAAACAACTGTTAGAACATGTAGTTTTAACTTCATATATCTAGTGAATCAAGTATTCACACATCTTTGGGCAGTCACACACCCCCCACTGAACCACACACACATTCACTCTCTCATACAAATACTCAGTTAACTAATCAATACCTAATATAGACTTTCACATAGCTAGTTACCAACTGGAGAACCAGTTTACACAACAACTGACAAAGTGATACAGATATGCACACAGTTTAGTCACTATCCACTATATTTAGTGAGACACTATAAATTGGTCAAGTAAACAGTCAATTACACTGCTACTAAATCCTCCATCCAAATATTTATTTTGATATATCCACTCATTCTTCAATGCAAATTGCTATATATATAATGCATATTTAAATAACGAAGCAAACCACATTCACTGGATGATGTTATTAGTGATGTCATCAGTGATGCCATTTGAGATGTCATCAGTGATGTCACTGACATGTCATAAATGATGTAATATGTGACATCATCAGCAGTGGATTGCGGGTGCGCGAAATATAGTTAGTACAACTAACTATATAGGAGCAATTTCAATGGTTTTGTATGAGTGAAATGTCCAGCTAACTATAACACCCCTAAAACTTATAGTTTTTTAAGTGAATTTTAAAGGTTTTTTAAATGCTAATTCCTAACTATATAAGGCCTGAAACCTATGTTTTTTTCAGTGAATTTCAAAGGTTTTTTAAATGCTAATTCCTAACTATATAAGGCCTGAAACCTTGTTTTGTGTCTTTAGTATATTTGCCTAAATGCAATAACTAAGTTGGTAAGGCTGTATGTTCATCATGATGAAATATCACTATCGTCTAAGCTACTATAGATGGGCGCTGTTTTGGTCCCTTGTCCCTTGCACAAAACTGGTGTTTTAAAAGCCTTTATTATTCCTGTATTCCGGGTTAAACCTATTAAGTGACCTTCATATTGTGCAAAGATCGCAATGATATTGTTCTATTGCCACCCTATGTGCAAAAAAGTGCAAGTGCAAAATCAATGTTAAAAAAGCAGATTGTATTGGTTTTCAGGTCAGGCGGCAGTGTTTGAGAACTCTTTGGCTCAAGATGTATTTGACATTTATTCAAGTCTATTTCAGATGTGTGATGGTCTATATGTATGCTTACTTGATAATTACTCTAACCTTGGTTTAGTTGCTGAGAGGTTTAGAGAGACTTTAACACCTTGGCTATTAGTGGTTTTCCTCTCCTGTGCTGCATATGCAGGATTCCCGTTGTTTATGACGAGCACAACCAGTGTACTGCATGACGAGCTGTGCTTGTCATGAGCAGCAAAGGGGTTAAGGTAGTAGAAGGGGGAGAATTGATTGAAATACAAGTATGTATGTCTTCTGTGGTGTTATGACCGCCCGGCATCTTGCTATCGAGATTAATTATGTATCTCGTCTCTAGTTTACGCAA
This sequence comes from Lissotriton vulgaris, assembly GCF_964263255.1. NCBI lineage: Eukaryota > Metazoa > Chordata > Amphibia > Caudata > Salamandridae > Lissotriton > Lissotriton vulgaris. The sequence continues at coordinate 44,624 of NW_028242051.1, read as the reverse complement.
GGTGCCCTCCCGATCTCCTACTCTTCTGCTTTTTTTGGAACTGAATCTATCAGATAATAAGATAGAAATTTCAAGTCGCTATTATGTTTTTCCTGGAAGTGTCTGGCGACTGGGTAGGTAGGATCTTTGTTTGTTATGGCTCTGAGATGTTGTAGTATGCGTTTGTTTGCAGGGAGATTCGTGCTGCCTATATATTTAAGTTTACATGTAAATTCTAAAATATAGACAGCATATTCAGTTTTGCAATTCAAGGTTCGACATATTTTTCTCTCCCTGTCACTGAAAGTTGTCTTGTAGGTTTTTATGTTAATACAAAATTGGCAAGCCCAACAGTTTTTGCATGTTGCAAATACTGGTGACTAAGGTGCTACTCATGGACGCTGCCTTTCTAAAGGTTACCCCCAGTGTCTTAGTCATCCTCCTATAGTTGGGTCGTCCAGCACTATCGGCCAATTGCACTATATTTCTGATGGTTTTCTGTTGTAAATTATTTGTTTTTTCTGAATTATCTGCATTATATTTTAAAAGAGTCTCCCTCTCCAACTTCATGGTTTTGACTATAGCTGCCTCTATAGTTTTTTTATTTTAGCCTCTAGCTATAAATCTATTTCTGCTCTCTATTTGAGCCTTTTGTAGGTCAAGTGAGTTGCTACAAATACGTTTTATCCTCAACATCTCTCCATAGGGGATACAATTAATCAGGTGTCTTGGATGGAAACTCGTTGAATGAAGTACTGAGTTTCTTGCTGTTAACTTTCTGAAAAGTCTAGTTTCCAACTTGTTGTTTTTGACAAAGATCTCCACATCTAAGAAATTAATCTTCTGGCTATCTATTGTTGCAGTGAAACTCAAATTGATGTCATTGTTATTAATATTATGGACAAAGTCATGGGCTTCTTTAATTGAACCACCCCAAACCACAAAGATATCATCAATATATCTAGGAAATACTTTAACATTTTTGTCCATTGTTGTTTTGTGTTTTACGTTGAGGACCAGCTCCTTCCACCAGCCCATGTGTAAACAGGCATAGCTGGGGGAGAAGCTGGCCCCCATCGCAACACCTCGCATCTTTTGAAAGACAGTTTTATCAAAAAGAAACGCATTGTTATTGAGGCAAAATTTAGTTAAAACACATAGCATATTGTCATGCGCCACAAATCTTTGTTTGCGTTTGCCCAGAAATAATTCCAGAGCCCTTAAGCCATCTCTATGCCTTATGCTCGTGTAGAGGGACACTACATCTAGAGACAATAAATGGTAACTGTCTTTCCATACAAACATATCAATTTTACCCAAAAAGTCGCTAGTGTCTCTGATGTATGCAGGTAAAGAATGTACAAGCTCCTGTAGAAAATAGTGTATGTATCTGCTGGCGATTTCCAATAGGCTGTTTTGTGCCAAAATAATTGGCCGTCCTGGAGGATTAAGTATGTCCTTATGGATCTTTGGAATAAAATAAATATTCGGTACTGTTGGATTCTCTTTGCGGATAAATTTGTATTCTTCCATTGTTAGGATTCCCGCATTTTTCCACGCCAGCACTTTTCCATAGAGATCATCCTGTATTTTCTTTAATTTTGCCCAATTGCTGATTTTATAACATTCTTTATCATTGAGTTGTGATTGTGCTTCTTTCATGTATTGTTTTCTGTCCCATAATACCAGATTTCCTCCCTTGTCGGCATTCCTCACTATTATGTTTTTGTTGCTTTGTATTTTGGTCATTATTTCTTTAATTTTCTGTCTTTAGGATGCCATTTTTGTTTGCTTTGAAATGTTTTGTAGTTGAGCTTTTTGATCTCATTTATTACTTGCTCATTGAAAATATTGATACTGTCTCTGGTCATTATGGGGTTAAAGGTGGACTTTCTTTTGAAGGGGGTATTTTTTCTATCTGGTGTCTCCCCTGTTTTTGGTGAGAGGACTATCGACGTTTCTTGTGTAGAATTATGTGGGTCCTGTTGTTGAGTCATCAAGTCTGCCGACTGCAATGGGATTGTTTTTTGTAGTTCCAATATTGTTTCTAGTAGGGTTGCGTCCCCCATTTGTGAATTCTCACCAGAATCCGTTCCTTCATCATTTTGATACTCCATCTCTGTGTCTTTTTTGTTGCCTTTATTTTTTATGAGCGCATGGTATTTTTGCAGTTTCAGCTTCCTTATGAATCTATATATGTCCATTCGAGTATTTGCATAATTGAAGTTGGACTCAGGACAGAATGAAAGTCCAAGTGCTAGTATTTGTTCTTCCGCTTTGGTCAGGGTCATTTCTGAGAGGTTGACAATTGTTTTACTTGGATTGTTTTTATCTTCTATTTGTGCTGATACCACCAACCTCTCCCCTTCCCTCTTGTTTTTTGAAGGAGGGCTATTCATTTTGCTTTCCTCCTTTCTCTGCGCTTGTGATTATGACTCTTCCTCTGCCACTCTGTTGTATCCTGGGGCGCAGGGTTGCTTTTCTCTCTTCTATTAAAATGTTCATCTCTTCCCCCGTAGACATATTTGGCAGCGTTGCTCTCAGAGATGCTGTTTGCTCGTTTGCTCAGCCTCACTCTCAAGGTTAGAGCTTAAATCAGAATTTGAAACTTGACCTTGAGGGGCTTTACCAATGACTCTGTTTGCATCCGTCTGGTTTTGTTTCATCATTTTGTCCGTTTTCATTGCATCGTATTTTTTAGAAAAGGTGAAAATTCGCCCTGTTTCATAATCCACTCTGTCTCTGTAAAAGTTATACGCTTTGCGTTCTTTTATCTTGTCCTCCTCTTTTTTTAGGCCCCCCACCATGTCCTCTCTTAATTTTTTCTCGTCATCACCCTCATTCATTTGTTTAATCTCTTCATTCAGTGCTTCTATTTTTTCTTGGAGAGCTATTCTGTCTATCTCCGCATAATGCACAAGAATTTCCACTAATTTCCTGGGCGATTCTAAATTGCTTTGAGCCCATTCTCATCATGTCTGGATTGGGTTGATCGTAGCTGGGGGCTATTAGGATTCGTAACCCCCTCAGAATTTATTTACGTCTAGATACTGTTGTAGGGACTTATATTCCCACCACTTTCCCTGTTCCGCCTTTGAGAGTTTTTCTAGTTTTTTAAACTTGTCTCTGATATTTTCATTTTCCGGTTTTGCCGCTGTTTGTGTCAGTGTGTGGTTACATTGCGATGTGTTGCGAAAGAGATCAGAAGCTGCAGCCTCCCAATCCCTGAGCGTGTCTGCCGACATTTGGAAGTTTTTATGTATAATAACTGCTCCAAAGCGTGGGATTTGCCTGAAATCAGCCCCGCTGTTATTTGCCGTATGCACACCACTCTCCCCTCAATACCTTTAACCCTCCTACCTTCCGTGTTCAATCCCCGACCAGCGTGTCCTCCGACACTGCTCCTCGAGGAGATCAATTCCGGCTTTGGTTGTCTTAGGTCGTGGGGGACCGACGATCTTCTCCTTCTCAGAAGAACAAAACAATCCAATTGCTTTCGGCTGAAAGCGTGAAAGCATCCTCTTCTGTTGTGTCGACGCCTCTTCCTGAGTGGGGGTCCATGCTAAGCTGGCAGAAGCCTCTCCAGCCAAAATATGATTTGCCACAGCTCCTCTGAATCTTATTTCCTCGATTATGAAAGCAGGCACGGACCGCGTTTCTGTGCAAAAGTTGTTACTTTATTTCCAAAACTTTCGTTGGCCATGGCGCGTTTCGGTCCCTCCTGGACCTTGATCACATGACACCGCTCTCTGGTCTCAACCACCATTTTGAATATTTTTTTTAAGTGTTTCTTAAAGTGACAGTGCCCAGACACACGATATTTCCACAAAATTATTAGACAGTGAAAACATAATTGTCGAAAAATTATGAGAATTCGATTTTGCCTTTCACATATACATTTCTATATCAATAAATAGAACATTCTATAAATATGTAAGAGCAGGCCTTGATAAATACATAAAAATATAGATATACAATTACATAATTTAAGACATAAAATAGAATTTCAAACTTTTAAAAACCATTTCAATTTAAAAAAGTGACCTACTACAATAACGCGACTTGTTTTGTATCTATATATATATATGTATATATATATATATATATATATATTCCAAATGGAGTACGGGCCACACCAATCCAGTATCTAAAAGTTTAGTTTATTTCGGGCAAAAAACAAGGATGATATATACATATATATTCACTGAAAAAACCATAGGTTTCAGGCTTGATATAGTTAGGAATTAGCATTTAAAAAACCTTAGAAATTCACTGAAAAAACTGTAGGTTTTAGGGGTGTTATAGTTAGCTGGACATTTCACTCGTACAAAACCATTGAAATTCCTCCGATATAGTTAGTTGTACTAACTATATCTCGCGCGCCCGCAATCCACTGCTGATGATGTCACATATTACATCATTCATGACAGAGAGGTGTTCAGAGGCAACGCCCCCTTTTTACAACACTCTGCAATGCTGCTCCGTGGCTGGAGGTACCTGGTGGGATAGTTGGTCCTTAGAGGACCTCTGAACTGAAGAGGAATTAATTCCCCAACTTAAAACGTGCCACAGGGCATTTTTGCACACATATCACCTCAAGTCCCGCCCCCTACCTTCACCACGGTGCAAACACGCTCCGTAGCACGTTCTTAGTTGGGGGATTAAGTCCCCTTGCATACTGGGGGTCCCTGGGGGCCAACTTGCCCACCAGGAACCTCCAGTATGAGCCAGGGGGCTGCGCTGCAGAGAGGTGTGAAAAGGGGCATGGCCTCATTACACCTCTCTGTAATGCAGCCCCCTGGCATGTTTGCAGAGAGGGAACTAATTCCCCTTGAATACTGGGGGTTCCGTGGGGCCAACTAGCCCACCAGGAACCTCCAGTATGCGCCAGGGGGCTGCATTGCAGAGAGGTGATGTCATTTGAGATGTCATGAGTGATGTCACTGACCATGTCATGAGTGATGTAATATGTGATGTCATCAGCAGTGCATTGCGGGCGCGTGAGTTATAGTTAGCTGAACCAACTATAACAGGGGAATTTCAATGGTTTTGTAGGAGTGAAATGTCCAGCTAACTATAATATGTGTGAAACCTATGGTTTTTTCAGTGAATTTCTAAGGTTTTTTTAAATGCTAATTCCTAACTATAACGTGGCTGAAAACTATGTTTATATATATATAATACGTAGCAAGCATCACACTGTATCATGAAAAACTTAAAGACTGGAGGGGAAAGAACCTGCTAGCGGAGTCAGAACTGAGATTTTTATGTGTGAAGCAGCCCGTCTCCCCTTGTTTTTACATGTTGCCCAAGGTCCACAAAGACGAGCTCAACCCACCTGGTAGGCCCATTGTATCTGCTAATGGCAGTCTCCTGGAAAGCACATCTATTTTTCTGGACACCTTTCTTTTCCCATATGTCCTTAACCTCCGCTCGTACTGCAGGGACAGTACGGATTTCATCACTAAAATAGAGGGTATCAGATGGGAGGACAGTTTCTGGTTGGTTACAATAGACGTGGTCTCACTATACACGTGTATCAGACACGCTGATGGTTTGAAAGCATGCAGACATTTTTTGAGGGACAGGTCTATTTTCTTTTTACAGCAAACTGGGATGTTGCTTGAAATGTTGGAATTCTGTCTGATGAATAATTTCTTTCTGTTTGATAACAATTGGTTTAAACAAGAGGTGAGCACGGCGATGGGAAGTTGCTTTGCTCCCAGTTTTGCCTGCATGTTGATGGGTTGGTGGGAAGAACAAGTCCTATGGTCAGAGGATAATATCTATGTCACTCGTCACATTGCCTTCTACACCAGGTATATTGACGACATCTTCCTGATCTGAGATGGCCCCAGACTTGAGTTGAACAAATTCCTTTTTAACATCAATAGGAATGATATGAATTTAAAATTCACCAACAAAACAGACCAAATAGAAATGGATTTCCTAGATGTTACAGTAAAAGTTGTGGAGGGAGCCATCCAGACCAGCATATATAGGAAACCCACCTCAGGCAACAGCATTTTACATGCTAGAAGTCACCACCCCAACAACCTCAAGGACAGCATCCCATATGGAGAATTCCTGAGGGCTAAGCGCAACTGCAGCTCAGATGCCGCTTTTAAGAAAGAGCAGACCAACATGACACAGAGATTCAAGGCCAGGGGATATTCTGACCAGGTACTGCTGGTAGCCAAAGAAAATGCCTAAGCAAGGAAGAGGGAAACACTCTTAACTAAAAAAACAGTGAGAGACCATGAGAACCTGGGATCTAACAATGTCAGGATGATAACAACATACAGTGTAGAAGCAGGCAGAGTACGTGAGATACTGAAGAAGCACTGGCACATTGTAAAGAGTGATCCAGTTATAGGAAAAGTGATCAATAAGCAACCACAACTAACATACAGGGAGGCACGCTCTTTGAAAGATATGCTAGTGAGAAGCTACTTCGAGGCCCCTGCGAAGAAAAAGAATTGGCTGAAAGAACAGAAAGGCTTTTACAAATGTGGCAAATGTAAGGCCTGTGCCACTAGCAAAAATGTAAAGTCCTATCCCCTTTCCACAGGCAGAAGCGAGTTGATTGGGAAATTCATGAATTGTAATACTGACCACTGTGTGTATGTGATTGTCTGCCCATGTGCAAAATTCTATATTGGGAGTACCATCTTCCCAATAAAGAAACGTATACTGGAGCACATGAGGGCAATTAAGAATGTTGACATGAGCTATGCCACTGCACGTCACTGGTTACGCTTCCATAACAGCGATGTTAATAATTTTTCCTTCTTTGGCATTGACAGAATTCCTGCAAACCCAAGAGGGGGCAACCGACTTAAACAGCTACATGTCCTGGAATCCCAATACATCATTTGTCTGGATTCAAGAAACCCCTTTGGCCTGAACGAGGATGAGGAGTTACACGTGCATATTGGCTGAAAACCTTATGTTAGGCCGTAACAGTCTACCTATCCTTGCACTTGACCCTCATCTCTACCCCTCCCTCTTTCCAGCTGTTGTGTTTGCAACGTCCAACTCACACTTTCCTTCAGAGAGGGCTCTCTCTGTCGACAGATGTGCAGTTAGGAGCTTCACATTAGAGCTTAGACCAAACAACCTCCTCACAACCAATAAGGTCCAGCACATGGGGGAGCTCACACTGATGAGCAACCCATCACCACATCACTCTGGTAATAAGCTCCCCTATTCCCTCGTAGGCACACCACCGTACCCCACGTTTTATCTGCACAATCACAACCCAATTGGCATTTGTTGTAGGTCCTGCTAGGCTCTCGACAGTCAGTATAGGGTTCACCTCCTGCACAATTCACGGTGCTGAAAGACTGATTTTAGCACCTTTTATTTTATTTTATCTACATCTAGCCACTTCCCTGGATTGGCCTTTCTAAGCAGGGATATCCCTTCACTCCCTTTGACCTAGCCCCATCCTATAGGACATACAAATTCTGATACATTTCCCTTGGCAGTTGGTTTAACAGTGAGATAGAAAGAGTGGCCACATGGCCGTGCCTAAGAATCTGCCCTTTACATGAACACAAATTCCTTTCCCCTCCTATCACCATGGAATGAACTAACCCAGTCAGATATTTAATAGACTCGCCATGCCAAGATTTAACAAACGACCACTTGGCCTCTAAAGCAAATTCCTTTGATATCACTGTAAATATGGACTCAATGTGGGGCGAATATGTAGACACCGGATCTAGTGCCTGGAATTAGGCCACTTGGCCGAAATGCAAATTAATTTAATTTAATTTAAATTCAATTTGAATATAATAGCACAATGTAGATATGTAAGCCACAATTGTATTGTTTGTTTATTTAAACTTCATAAATGTCACTTAACTTTAATTTCACGCACTATTGTTTTGCAATCCTGTGCACTATTGAGTCTTTCCTTCACTGCATTTGTAGTTCTTAAACAATTGTAGTTCTAATGTGGTTGTGGTCCTATGTGAGTTTCCACTACTACCCTTGTGCACTTTAAAAATGGTGATTGTGTGTTTATGTGGCTGGCTAACGAAGAAGACCACCTGGTCGAAACGTGTCGCCAATAAACGCTTTTTTGAACACGGACCCTGGAGTGCGAGTCTTTTGTGGTTCCTGGGACTTTACCTTGTGTGGGGAACCCCTTCTAACATATTATATATTATATATATATATATATATATATATATATATATATATATATATATATATATATATATATATATATATATATTAAACGTGAATCCTTCGTATTTGTTACCAAGCACATATCCTCACAATAAAGGACGGCACCGACTCCGTGAGTTGCTTAAGATTGAAGTTTATTTTCAAAAGCTGCTGAAAAGACGCGTTTCGGCGGAAGCCTCCGCCTTGCTCACTTCACCTACTTGAATGTGAAATACAAACATATATACCTAGTGACAAACACAGTTGCCTCACTGTGATTGGTGTCTGGTAACTGTGGTAACACACAAGTTTGGTCATGTGATCACGCAAAAAACATAGAAAAGTTCCTAATGTGCAAAGTTGCAAATTTAACTTAGGAAGTGCATGTTGTCATCACATTTAAATTTCATCATACTATCGTGTCATTATGTGTTAAATAAACAAAGTATTTACATTATATGTCTATTTGCAATAATCAAAGGGTTGACTATTTATATACATGGCATACTTTATAAACCAACACATTAGACAAAATCCCAAAAGGAGGTTAATTATGACCAGGTCGTACCATAATCAACAGAGAAATTCTCTACCCCCGTGCACGTTCATAAACCAAACATAACGGAACAGACCACAAAAGTTACTGCACACACATCGTCTCCAAGTGGATTAGTGTTTGTGTGTCTATGCATGGGGTTGTAAATCGTATTATCACATGAATGATGTCATCAGTGATGTCATTTGAGATGTCATCAGTGATGTCATCAGTGATGTCATTTGAGATGTCATCAGTGATGTCATCAGTGATGTCACTGACCATGTCATGAATGCTGTAATATGTGACATCATCAGCAGTGGATTGCGGGTGCGCGATATATAGTTAGTGCAACTAACTATGTATGGAATTTCAATGGTTTTGTGTGAGTAAAATAAGGTTTTGTAAATGCTAATTCCTAACTATATATGGTCTATAACCTATGGTTTTTTCAGTGAATTTTCAAGGTTTTGTAAATGCTAATTCCTAACTATATATGGTCTATAACCTATGGTTTTTTAAGTGAATTTCAATGGTTATTTAAAAGCTAATATCTGTAGCTGTAAAATGTATTCTTCTTTAAATCTTAAAATATATTTTACATGTTTTTTATACAATTTTTTTTAAAAAAAATTTTTGTTTCGCTCCCGGGCCGCGAACCGGTCAGCTTCCCGTTAGCTCAATTTAAAGCCGCGACTCGGTCCGCGAACCGGTAAACGTTCCTTTAGCATAACTGTTACGTTAGAATTACATTTTGCGTTGTCGCGTAATACGTCATTTGACGCGCCAAGTTAGCGGACCCGGAAGCGGACCGGAAAGCGGAGCAAAGCGCGAAACGTAAACACAGCAGGTCATGTGACTCGGTAATAACACTTTTCATTGGTTCATTTCACTTTTGGTTTCCTAATGATGTAATACTAGGTCATGTGATCTAAAATTAACACTTTTCATTGGTTTAGAACTTATACTTTTCCCAAATGATGAAAACCCCTCCTTCTTTCCTCACTCTGACTTTCATCTTGGTGAGAGAAAGACCCTTTATTAACATTGTGATATGGCTTCATTAGTAGCTTCAGCTGGTTCTAACCCACCACCTCCACCAGATCCAAGGAAGAGAGGACCACCTGCTGAAGTAATCATACAACAAGAAGAGGAAGATCAGGAAGAAGAGGAAGAGCAGGAAGAGCCAGAGTTTTTGCCAGAGGAGCCCAGGAGGTATAATCGAAAAGAGAACTACATTTGGCAATTTTTTTAATTTCCTGAGGGGCAAAAAAGAGTGAATGCACGCTATGTGTTTTGCCGTATATGCGATGATAGACTGTCAAGGGGGACTGATAAAAAATACAGCTACGGCAATTACACTATGCATAGGCATATGAGTAGGTGGCATCCAAACAACTATAGTGCTGCCCAGCTACGTGATGAGCAACAAAATCCCCCTGCGATGGCAAGAAGATCGGTTGTTCAAGAAGTGTCGGGACCAGAGGCGAGGGAGATGGTCCCAAACATTCAAATGAACTTTGGGGAAGTGAAGCAAGTGTGCGTGCGCTGTAACCAACTCATTTGCTACAGAGAAAGTAGCATTACTCTAATTATGAAAGCTATTAATAATCATGTTTGCCCGAAACGCCCCAAACAATAAATTCTTCTTTTTTTCGTTGCTCCTGTTGAGTGAGCCCTTTTCAATGAATCGTTTTTGTTTCCCCCCTCCCCCCAAAAAAACAAAAAAATATCAAAATGTTCAGAAAATAAAAAAAATAATAAAAAAAAATGTTCAGAAAAATAATAAAAAAAATTTAAAACAACAAAAACAAAAAAAAAGTTCTTTTCAGAACTACCTCCCCATTATAAAAAAATTGGTAGAATTTTTGAAACTCTGCCAACCTCTATTTCTTTTAGTTCGCTTCCCGGTTCGCACTCCGGTACGCGAACCGGGAGCGAACCAAACATTTTTTTTTTTAAAAGAACAGTAAGTATAAGGGAAGGAAACAGACAGTTATGTTAAAAGAAAGACAGCTATAGGGAGTAAACAAAAGATACTGTTACCCGCAATCCACTGCTGATCATGTCACATATTACATCATTCTTGACATGGTCAGTGACATCATCAGCAGTGGATTGCGAGTAACAGTATCTTTTGTTTACTTCCTATAGCTGTCTTTCTTGTAACATAACTGTCTGTTTCCTTCCCTTATACTTACTGTTCTTGTTTTAAAAAATTTTTGGAGATCATTCAGAAACAGTAACATTAATAGAGACAGAATGAGTGAATAAGAACGAAGAAGTATGAGAAGAGAGGGACTGAGAAAAATACTGGAAGGAGTAGAATAATTAAGTAATAGAGAAATGAATGAGGGAAGTAGCAAACGCAGGAAAGTAAGGATTAAAGAAATGAAGCAGTAGAACTAATAGATGTTAAATGTGATAGATTAAATGATTGATTCAGGATGACGATAAGGTGTGGCCTCTCCAAAAGTTTGTTTAAGGTGAGGCCTACTCAGGGTTGCATATCAAATTTATGCTTGCTGAAGAATACAGAGGAGATAATACATGTGAAGGCCTACCATTGAAGTAAAACATGTCCACTTCACTCTTGAACAACGGCCAGACCTCTTCTGTGTCCATAGACAGACCTAAACTTCATCTGCACAATGTCATTCGTAAACTTAGAAAACACAAGTAATGTAATTGAAAAATGTGGAGTTTCTTTTGCTCATTTCACTATCACATCACCTGTGTTGCCTTTGCTTAGGTATCTCATAGTGCAGATGTAGTCCAGCATATGAAACAGTACCCAGAAGTGCAGCAGTGTATGCATTAATACATGTGAAGGCCTACCAATGAAGTAAGTCATGTCCACTTATTACATCATTCATGACATGGTCAGTGATATCATCAGCAGTGGATTGCGTGTAGAAAGAGTAGAAAACATTTACCTTATAATTCTTGTTAACTTTTTCAATTCTTTTTTCATACTTTCAATCTGTGAAAGAGAGAACAAACATTTAAAAAATATTAAAACATGTATTTAAAAATTAGAAAAGACAAGGGAAAAGGTTCAAGAACAAACAGTTTTTCAACAACTTTGACATTTACAGAAGCCTCTGCTTCTCTACGTCCCCTACACAATCCTAAAGATATATATTTTAAACAAACAGTATCTTGATGCTGAAAAAGTGAGGCCTATTTTGGAACATGGTGCATCTTTTGCACTGCTGATGTCTCACAATAGTGATGCAATAGCAGCGCAAAAGAGATGTAAAGCCATCATAAAATTGTGTCTAACATTTTAAATGATTGTTTCAGGATGCAAATAAGATGTGTCCTTTCAAGAGGTTTCTTTGAGGTGAGGCCTATTCAGTTTTAAAAAAAAACAGTACCCAGAAGTGCAGCACTGTAAGCATTAACTTTGACACTTACAGAAGCCTCAGTTTCTCCATATCTACCTCACATTTCTAAATGTATATCATAAGTACAAAAAGTAGAACATTAATTATACATGTTAAATGGTTTATTTTTGCTGTTGCAGCAAAAAAGAGCCCAATATCTGGGTTCAGGGACCTGTCTCGTGTGGTGGCTAACTTCCAGATACTATTTTTGCTGTTCTCAGAATGTATCAAATTTCACTTAAATCAGTGACTTGAAGGTATTCATCATGTAACAGCGGGGAAAAAAACACAATCAAAATGATTGTGTTTAAAAAACCCATACAACCTAAGAAATCTGAATTCAAAACTCCTTAAATTAACTTACTTTCCATAACGTCGAAGGATGTCCTATGAACAGCATACACTCTGTTGTGCTATAAATATTTTCAGCCCGCCACTTTCTGAAAGAAAACCTCCATCGTTTTGAAAAATATGTTACATACAATAAAAGACTTCTCACATTCTACCACATGTTTCCACTTGGCCAAATCATGTTGCAGCGTTTTACAACTCTTGTAATTCTTATAATGAAATCCCGTCATTTTCTATTTTCTCAACTTTCAAAAAGAAAACATTTAAGATTACTTTCACAATCCTGGACTACTAATATCTTACCCTTCTTGCTCACTCATGTTCTACTTTTCCTATGACACTGATACTGCTTACTATGAAGCAGACTTACTTGCATCAGGTTTATATAGTTGGATTTTTAAATTGACATTATAATTAAAAGTTTTGGACCAATAATCTAGACAGCATTGCAGACTTACATTCCCTCTACTTCATGAACCTTTTGTAATTCCTCAGAGGAAATCCCGAGATTCTTTCCTTAAAATTTTGTTTTTAAAAACACCAGGTAAGAATTTTTAAGGTCAAACGGCAATTTTTTTTTGAAAGTTACAACAGAATCGTTGCAGAATGACCAGCCGTTTCTAGACTTTAAATAAGCTGTGTAATGTCCTAATGTTGTTGAAGGACCATCGTGATAGATAATTGCTACAGTTACAAAAGTCCTTCCTGATATTGACAGCTGAGAAGCAACAACATTTTTTATTAAAGTTGACAATTTTGATCCATCAGGCCTACATTGTTGGATCATTAAAATGACATACTGGCCATATCTTCGTATAAATAATGTTGACATCATTTCAGATTTACATTGGCTACACTCCATGTTGTGATCAGCTGCATTTACTAGCTTATTAAAGGAGACTGATTTACTGTCTGGCAAAGTTAAATATATAAATCTTTCTGAGTCTACACTAGTAGTACTTGATACCATACAGTTCTCGCAGTCATGCTGCGATTGATAAGAAAGCCCAAACAGGTGATCTACATCTACACCCTCATCTTGCAATACATCAAGCATATACATTAAAAACTCCTGACAATCCTGCTGATTATTTTCAGAGAAGTCTGTTTGACCTGAACATTCATCTAACAGATAACGAACTTCAGACACACTTTCTACTTTTGTTCGATCAGTGCTACATTTCTCTAACACAGAATTCAACAAACAGCATAAACTTTGTTCCGAATTGAACACAATCTGTTCTTTTAAAGTCTCTAGTGAAAAGATAACATTAACCACTACATTTGCATAGCAGTTGACACCAGAACTATTTTCAAATTGAAAACCGACAACATCTTCAACAGAATCCGTTTTCTTTCTGCTTACAATTTTCGGTTCATCGACTTTTCGGCTTTTTGCTACAACCTCCCTACTATTAGTGATATTTCTTCGTTTACAGCCTACCACACGTTTCTCAAACAAAGGATATTGAGGCAAATGTGGCGCATACTCTCTTCTTAACCTATTGTATTCCTTAACACAATCTAGATCCGCACAAATGTTTGTGACATCACAATCAATCAAGTACAATCCCGATAAAGTTCTAACTCGTGACAATGCCACATATGCCATACCCTCTTTGAACACAGAACTGCCAATATTCACCAATGCACTATCTACACTTAAACCTTGCGATTTATGGATTGTCACCGCATATGCCAAGCAAACAGGAAACTGTTTACGGCGAACATATAAGTCTTTAACAAGCAAAAACCTAGCAGAACAACGACCAATTAGCTGTACTTCCTCAATGCCATCAAATTTAATTTTTAAAAATTCAATACCATCTCTACTTCTGTATTTCTCAAAATCAACAACATTACCCATTGATCCATTTACCAGACCTCTTTCAACATGTAAATTCCTTCTCAAAATGATTCGGCAATTTAAACACACATTCAAAGTCTTTTCAAAACCCGCTGTTTTAGATATAGTCTTCTCTAATGAATCCAATTTTGATTTCAAATTCTCAGACAAAATAATTGTTGATCCCATATGCTCTATTCTGTCAATAGCTTCAAGTTTCACAATCTCTTGCTTTTCTAAATTCAACATTTTGTTGTTGAAGATGGCACATTCTGCAAGAGTTGGCATCAAACATATACCGGATTTCTTCTCAGTAATTTTCTGAAAAATATTCTCAGGCACAATGTCTTGTTCTGGATATACATTTGACAGTAATCGTGCATTTAAAGCTTCTTTCCCATGCTCGGTCACTTTTCCAATTCTAATATCTTGTAGAATATTCTTGTAATCTTCATCCTTTGCCTGACGCATATTTTCATGCAGTTCAGCATAATTGAAGTTTAACCATATATTGACGTTGCCAATGCTCCCTAGGCACTTCCTGGTATCTTCATGCGTGAGTATTTTGAACACAGGTTGTCCTTTTACTGGTGTCAGCTGCAGAAGATCTCCGAAAACAATGATGTGTTTGCCACCAAATAACACATCATACTCAGTTTTAAGAACTTCTTGCATTCTCAAATGCACAAAGGCAAGCATGACATTGGAAACCATGCTTACTTCGTCAATGATAAGAAGTTTCATTTTCCTCAAGACTCTTGAAACTTCACAACAAGCATCCCCAGATAACTTGTGGTATTGTAATTTGTTGTCATGCTCCACTGGCAGCATCAGTAGACGATGCAAAGTAATACCTTTAATGTTATGTGCTGCCAGTCCAGTAGGAGCGGTAACAACACAAGACAGCGATGACTCAGTCCTTTCCTGCAAATAACAAGAAATTGCTTTAATAAGGAAACTTTTTCCAGTTCCCGCTTCTCCACTCACGTACAGTCGGACAGGCTTCAACGACGTACATGAGCACTCTTTCTTCTCATGACTTAATCCATGATCAATTTGCTTGGTAACTTCATCATATATTTTCCTCTGCTCAACGTTGAGTTGTTTTTCCAAGTCTTCTAAGTTAACCGCATCCTCCTGAGCATGTGCCATGGCTCTTTCCACTTCATTCATAGCAGTGGCAGCTTCATTTTCGATAAAAGGTCCTCCTAGTGGATCCTGACTCAATGAAACAGAACTCTGACTGTCCTGAGAACTGTCTCTGGCAATCTTGGCTGCAATCGTTGCTTCCTGCTCAATTTCCAAAGTCAACATTTCTTGATATTTGGGAAAAGCAGGACATTCTATGGTCTCTTTAGCAGCAGTGAAAGAGTCTTCGTAACAGAGGAAATCTCCAAGCAGTTCCTCTTCTGCACGCCAAGGCTTGAAAAGTTGCAAAAGTGCTAAATAGAAAAACTCCTTTTTTTCTGGAGATTCGCCACTCAATTTTCGATGGTTTACTAATTGGCATTTTCTTTGCTTGACCAGACATCCCTCACTTCCAATTACAGCATACACTCCTTTCTCAATATCTTCTTTGATGTTCCTCTTGAATATATAATTTTGGAGAACCTCATATAGACAAACATTCTCAAGGTGACTGCTTCGATTTGGATAATATGTATCCAACATGTTGGTCTTCAAAATGTCGGTACTGTTTGGTTCCTTTTCTGCCAAATACTCAATTTCCCGGACAGGTTTTAGAACTCGATTTTGCGTTGCAGCAAGACCACGACTCGCCCAAACGATACTCCTGGATTTGGCATAGAGACTTGCTGAAGACAACCGGTCAGAACATTCGTAAGCTCCGATTTCTCGATGCGACAACATCTTCAGACTGAAACTGTACAACTTCTTGCTGAGGCTCTTTTCATGGGAAATGTCCTCCCACATATCCTTCAATTCTGTCTTTTCTTTTTTGGTGATGTAAGATGTCACATACCGAGCCACAGCCATACAGTTGTCAGCCACAAACTGTATATCCATGTTAGCATTCTACATGGACAAAATCACTGGGTTGTAGTCGTTGATGTACTTGGACTCTTCGTTCCTTTTAAAATTGTATGTATTTTTGGGTGATTTCCTCGTCACATTATGTCGCAGCGAAGACATCAAACTGTTCACTCTTCCTTTAGAAATCACCGGTCGTGGAAAGTTGAAACGACGACAGTACTTTCCACAACGATGGCTTTGGAAACGTAGAACTTGTTCTCTTAGGCTTCTCTTCTCCGTTGCGTTTGGAACAGCACACGTAGAATACTGTTCTATGAAATTCATCACTAAGTCATCCGGATCTGTTCCAAATTTAGGTGCATCCTTGATCCACAGCAATATATGTATATGAGGAGCACCTCTTGCTTGGTACTCCTTTCTCCAGAAGAAATCCAACACCTCTCCAAGAGGTGGATTCTTCTTATTTGTGATGAAAGACATCATAGCTTCAAATCTATGATTGAAGTACCTGCATACATTCACTGGATCCAAAGAACACAGTTCTCCAGGTGTCTTGAATTCAATGTTTTCAATATTTCCATTTGCCTCTCGTAGAAATTCAAGTAAGTCTTCCCAGCCATACTCGGCACAGCTCAGAGTGAGGAACCATGTTGGAGTTCCTAAGTTCCTCAGCATACATTTTAAATCACCATGACGACGGTACCAGTACTCATTAGTACCACGCTGACACGCCATGAGATTAATTAGGTGAGAATCCAAAATACTGTCTTGGACATTGACTTTATGCATAAAGTCACTTGCCGAGATGTTTCGCATCTGTATACCACTTTTTAAGATGTGGTTCACTGCATATGACAGTCCAGACAGATCGCTTTCAAACAGGAGATGAAACAAATAGGGAATGCATTGACGAAACCTAGGATCTTCTGCATACAATCGTAAAGTCCGGTGTTCAGACGCAGGAATTTGATGAGGTCTCTCATCATATCTTCCTCCTTGACCTGTTGGAAATAGCTGTGGGAAACACCGAGCTTCCAAACTTTCCTCCCAAACACTAATGGGACTCCTTTTGGCTTGTTTCATTTGAAACAACTCAATTGCATTCCCCATGACTTCCTTGGAATGCAAAGGATGAACACTATAATGTTCATATATTTCTTCACTTTTAGAGGCCTCTACTTTCTCAATTTGGCCAGCACACAAATCGCTATCCTCTTCATCACTTACTTCCTCTTCTGCAACATATACATTCTTATAGTACTTATTATTTTTCTCCAAATACAATGTTGCCTTTTTGAGTTTCCTAACATCCACTAAATCTTGCCATATTTTCTTATTCTTTGTCAGAACCCCATTAACCAAGATAACCAGAGGTTCCTCTTCCACTTTTTCTACTCCAATTGTGTTAATGTTTTTGTTCAAATCTAGAGGCAAATAAACAACTCTTCCCTTTAATCCTCTCTGTAAATCTGATGGAGGCAACTTCCCTGTCTTTGGCTCCATTCTTACAATAGCCTGAAAGGGATGGATACTTTGAATCAAAATAGATTCATAAGTATTTAAATCCTTCAATTCAGAAGGAACCTCAACCAATTCCAGATTATTATGAACCGCCCTAGCAGGCATCTGGTTTTGGTTTAATTTGTTACAACAATAAGTATATTCACGTTGATCCGATCCCAAATCAAAATAATTTTCTACCATCAAGTATGTGGCAAAATCCTTCCATTCACTATTATTTTCCCTTTCACTTTTTGCATATAAATCCACTAACTTAGTCTGATTCTTATAATAAGTGCGTCGACAACACACACAAGTGAAATTAGGCCTCTCACTTGATTTCATCTGAAACGTGGCAATTTCCTTCTGAAATTTATCTGTACTAGAAACCTGTACATTATCTTCAACATTACCCTCTACTTCTGGGTCAATTTGAACATTCTCATCTTTACTTCCAAAGTAACAAAACTCAATTTCTTCACAAATATTCTTGACATCTATTTCAGAACCATGCAAAAGAGCAGCACATAATTGTTTAAGCATAATTGCTGGACTCTTAGCATGATACAACATTCTCACTAATTTTCTCACTTTATTATGATGCACTGCTAGCATCCGGAAATGATGAAAAACACTCTGGCATACTCTCCTGGAAAGACAAGCCAGTGAATGACCACGCAAACATGTCATTTGTCTCACTCTGCAAGGATCTAATTCTTGCAACAACTTCATTTTCTGCTTCAAACTTTTCTTATTAAATGTCCGTACAAAATCACAAAGCAAATTGATGGAATCCTGTCGCACACTGCAAATAGAACTACACTTCCAAATGTACACAGGACCCTTAGGACGTCTTCCTAAAACCTCATTACCTAACACCTCGTCTGTCTCTGTTGTCACAAGTTTTTCTTTTTCAACTGGACAACCATCCTTCACTTCATAAGCTCGACCACTGATGTCAACTGCAAACACCAAATCATTATCCTGAAAATAACTCTCCTCATTAAAAAATGCCTCACAACTTGAATTATGCATCCATTCTCCGGAAAAAACTTCACAAAAGTTACTACGATTTACTACTCTCTTCCATCTACTATTTGATTTGAAATCAGAAATTACCTTGTTTAGTTTCCTAATTCTATTGATTACCAAAATAAATAACTTTCGCTTAATTTCGAAAGCATGATCAATAATTTTCTCTACATTTTTCTTCTTCTTATAAAATGCCACTTTCTGTTGGCCTTTCTTAATATTTTTTAATAAATTAACTATTATCCTGTTGCGGAACATTCGTTTTCGAATGTCCCTAAACTGTTGTTTCCTTCTACTATCAGGCACAGAGTTATCTCTTGCTCTAGCAGTAACATTTTTGATTGGTCTTTCCTTTCCATTTAAATTGCTTTTCTTTTTCTGGACTGAAACATTTTTTGTAGAAATACTTTTTTTACTACAAATATTTCTTATGAATGATTTCGTGCTCTTACCCGGAGCTTTCTTGGTGATTTCACAAGTTTTTTGGGGAGAGGACTGCTGCAATAATAGATGATCTTGCTGTCTTTGACGTTTTCTAGCCTTTCTAATTCGATTCTTAGTTGCCATTTTTCAAATTTTGAAATGATCTGCAGTTGAATCTGTGGAAAAATATAATAAAAAATGTTATTAACCACTATTACCAAACAGTAAATGAATAACAGTCATCAAAAACTTAACACCCTACTTATTATTTAATATAGCAAATCTTTTGCACCACCACTGCGTCACAAAAGTGACACACAGTGGTACAAAACAGGCATACACCTATCATAAATCTCTCCCTAACATTTTAAATGATTGATTTAGGATGACGATAAGGTGTGGCCTATCTAGAGGTTTGTTTGGGCCCAGATCTTTGGACTGGGGTGAATGTGTGTCATTGATCCACATTCGGTCCATCACCTGTTTTGTTTGTTTGAGGTGAGGCCAACACATGGTTGCAGATGAGATTTTCGCTTGTTGAAGAAAACAAAGGAGATAATACATGTTAAGGCCTACCAATGAAGTAAGTCATGTCCACTTCACTCTTGAACAAAGGGCAGACCTCTTTTGAATCTGTGGTCACACCTAAACTTCATCTGCACAATGTCATTCATAAACTTAGGAAGCACTATTGATGTAATTGAAAAATGTGGAGTTTCCTTTCCTCATTTCAGAATTACATCACCTGTGTTTCCTCATTGACTTAAAATGTCCTTAATACACATGAAAGCGTTTTTTTGATTGCCCTTGGACCATTTTTGGGTCATTTTTAACATGGCTATGTTACTCCCATAATCAAAATCTAAATTTGCCAAGCACAGGTGGGAGCGTATTTACAAGAAACTTGCCCCATGAAGAACGCTTTCCATTTAAAAAGGGAAAAATAACATCATAGACACTCAAAAGCCTTATAAATATGGCCCAAACAACCTATGAAGCTCTAGCAGTACATATCCAGAAATGTAATTGATTTCAAAAATCGTTTTTAAACACAACATATAAATCAATTGTATACCTACATTCAGTTGGAAATGACTGTAAATGTCCTTGAGACACATGAAAGCGTTTTTTTGAATGCCCTTGCACAATTTTTGGGACATTTTTAACATGGCTATGTAACTCCCATAATCAAAATCTAAATTTGCCAAGCACAGGTGGGAGCGTATTTACAAGAAACTTGCCCTATGAAGAACGCTTTCCATTTAAAAAGGGAAAAATAACATCATAGACACTCAAATGCCTTATAAATATGACCCAAACAACCTATGAAGCTCTAGCAGTACATATCCAGAAATGTAATTGATTTCAAAAAATCGTTTTTAAACACAGCATATAAATCAATTGTATACCTACATTCAAGAGGAAATGACTGAAAATGTCCTTGAGACACATGAAAGCGTTTTTTTGAATGCCCTTGCACCATTTTTGGGACATTTTTAACATGTCTATGTAACTCCCATAATCAAAATCTAAATTTGCCAAGCACAGGTGGGAGCGTATTTACAAGAAACTTGCCCCATGAAGAACGCTTTCTATTTAAAAAGGGAAAAATAACATCATAGACACTCAAATGCCTTATAAATATGACCCAAACAACCTATGAAGCTCTAGCAGTACATATCCAGAAATGTAATTGTTTTCAAAAATCGTTTTTAAACACAACATATCTGTTTCAGCTTACATGAGAGACCATGAAATGGGCTCCATGTACAACAATAACTTGTGTTACTGCATGCCAGAATGCTACACCGAATATGCAATTACAATTTCTCAAAGAAACAAAATCTATTTGTATATCACTTGAGACAAAGCCACATTTTAAAAACACAGCTTTCTTCATCATTTTCTCCTTAAATCATACTATTCTCTATCTAAATTAAATAAATCTTTTCTCACCTTAGCAAATACTTTTTGAGTTTCAAAACAGTCTCAAAAATACACCAAATTGTCTTCAGCAGAACAAAGAGGATGCACTCCAGAGGCTGCAGCTATAGAAAGCACAGAAATGCTGATATTCATTACACATATCTCTCATATTAGCCAATCATAACTCTTCCCTCACTTTTTTCAAATCAAAACCCTTCCCCCCTCTGCCCTCTCTGCCTTTTTTGCTTAGCAACCACCTCCTGAAAGACCTCTCATGTTTGCAAGTTCACACAACAATGTTTCAATTGAACTCTGAACTCTCAGTGCACCTGCGTATCCAGTGCAATCTTTCATTAAATGTTTTTTCCTTGACCATTCAAATTACATCTTTCAAAGAACACATCCATGCACCCTAACTTTCTGTTTTCAGAAATGGAAATGCACCAATCACTGCTAATGAATCATTAGCACTGGAAATCCACAGTTTTTTTTCTTTACAAACTCCTACTGTTTCAACTGCCCTTTCATTACCACACTTCATCTGACTGCAGCCCAACCTTCTCTCACCATGTTTAATGTCTGGATTGTTGGACATAGTTACATCTACTGGGCTCAAAGGTATGCTGAGAATAGAAATTTACCTAACCTCAATTTACAAGATGTGGAAATAAGTGGTTGGGCCAAAGAGGATTAAAATGTCACCAATTGATACCATTGGTGAAAACCTTTATGCATTTGCCAAAACCTGACCTGTTAATTGTGCACTGTGGAGGTAATGATTTGGGCACTTTGACTGGGGTAGGTCTGGAAATGCTTTTAAAGGACACCTTTGAGCAATTAATGGCACTTTTTCCTCAAACTGCCTTGGTATATTCCAATATATGCCAAAGACAGAAATGGAGGTGGTCCAACCAATTTTGTCCACAAATTGAGAAGTCGAGGAAGCATGTAAACAAATCTGTTTCAGCTTACATGAGAGACCATGGAATGGGCTCCTTGTACAACAATAACTTGCGTTACTACATGCAAGATATCTACAGAGGAGATGGAGTTCACTTCTCAGATGAGGGCAACAGAATTTTCATTTTGAATTTAAGACTGTGCATTGGTACCTACTTATAAGTACCAAAATGTACCAAAAACCCAAAAGCTCTTCTCAGAGCTACCCTACATCTGATCACTCACAATTATTATTTTTCTCTAACTTTTTTCTCTAATTTTCAACAAACTACGCTCAAAGAGCGCTACCCGGTACGCGAACTGGAAGCTTACCGCGCAAAATTTTTAAAAAAAAAGTTTTTTCCCCGCACATATGGTCCTCCTCAGCCACCCTCAGAAAACCTAGGGGGTCAAGGTACATCTACCGTGCCCCTTTCTACCCATTCTGAACATTATTTGCCCTCCATCTTGTATCTTGATTCGACCGAAACACAAAATGGTGGACTCCCGTAACGCTGCTGGTTCGCGGACCGGGACGCATACTGGGAAGCGGTCCAATAAAAAAGGTGGGAAAGTAATTTACAGAAAAACGACTGGAGACACTCTCACCAAATATACATTAGCTCATACTACATAACAATCCCTTTCATTTTCACAAATTTGATTGAAATTCCATTTAGCCATTAAGCCTGTAGACCTCTCTAAATACCGTGAGGTAAATTACTTCACAAAACACATCTGAAGTGTTGGAATTGACAACCAATGAAAATGTTACTTTCATTTTCTACTTTTATTACCTGACATTTGATTGGTTATATACCTGAATATATATAAAGGAAGAGAAGAAAACACAGCCATTTTGACTGCTACTTCTTGTTGTACATTACGTTTGAATAGTTACTAAACACTTCAACTTGTTTGTGAAGGTAAGTTGTTATTTTTAAAACTGAAGTATATTGTGCACTATAACTTAATATGGTAGACTTTTTCTGATAGTTATATACTATCCCTCTGTAATAGTTATAGATTTAGATAGACTTCTCTGTTATAGTTATGGATGGAGTTAGGCTTCTCTTGGTTAAATCACATACACTTTTTTATAGTCCTATTTCCACTCTGATACTATACACTGCCAAAAGATAAATTCACTGATAAAAACTGCCTATATAAAATTAATCCCAACAGTGCCCTATCTCTACTAATATATATTTTTTTAATCCAAATTTCAGGCAAAATGGAAGGCGAGCAGCAAGTTCAATTTAAAATTGTACTGCACGAGAGCAGCCAAGGAAACATTGATGAAAATCAAAATTAATTTATGGATGAAAGTAGGGACCAGGAACTACTACAATGTGTGGAAGCAGTGGATAACCTGCTTAAAAATGAGGACATTTTACACCCTCATAGACTACAAAATATATTCAATGACAATTTTGAAATTTCTGACAATGAAATGTTAGAAAGTTTAATGAATTATGAAACACAATCAAAATAAAAAAAATGCTTTAAAAATAAAGAAAACAAAAAAAAATCAACAAAAACAACAAACAATTAACATACAGTATTTGAAAAGTCTACCATTCTTTTATCCTTATAGTACGCTGCCCAGAACGCTTTCCGGTTCGCGGACTAGGCGCTCACCACGCAATCTTGTCTCTCGATCCTACCGAGAGACAAGATGGCGGCCGCTCCGGACTGTTTAGAATGTTGACAGACACCAGAGAGCCAATCAGCTTCGCATCGCAAAGTTCCGTTACGCGAAAAGTACGCGAACCGGAGCGCTACCCGGAGCGCTGTTACAGATATATATCTTTTTTTGAACGTTAATTTCTCAAAATCCACTGGAGCATATATATTGAGACCTAGCAAAGGCACATCGGGCTAACAGTCCCTACAATTTTGCCAAGTTTCGTGCAAATCCATTCAGCCGTTCGGGCTAAAAGTGAGGCCAACCGCCCTATGGAAATTAACATGGGAAAAACACGTTTTGGGACCCCCCTTTTTTCTCGGCCCCCCCTTGCCGAACCCCCCCAAAATTTTCAGGGGCTGCTCAGAAACAAAATGTGCCATTTTTCTGAAAATTTCAGCCGATTCCGTCCACAAACGCCAAAGTTATTAGACATAGAATTTTCAGAATTCCCATAGGGAAAAAATCCTAACTATATATACCTACTGGCGACCGCCAGTAGGTAATATATATATATATACATATATATATATATATATAGTGCAGGGAGTGCAGGGAACCAAGAAGGGTGGTGTACACCCGACAGAGCATACTGGCTAACAATATCCCAAAACAAAAGTTCAATACCATACGCTCTCAGCATAAAGGGCAGGACAACAGTTTCTTAATCCAAGTTTATTACACAAATCATTTCGACTGAGAATGTTCTTGATCAAGTGTAGAGTGTACACCAACACCAGTAACTAATAAAGTTTCAACAGGTACAAAAACATTGAAAAGGGACTGAGAATATGGCCATGAGCATGGCATCCATATTGTAGTGGTACAAAAGCATGTAATATTGCATACATATATTGAAACCGAATAGGGATAAATGTGCGCAATATATATGTGATCATATTCCTGGAAAGCATAAGCTCCCCAGGGCTGGCTCCTGCTGTGTCTCGGGGTGCGTACCCCCGGTACACTGCTGTTGTGTATGGCAGGGTGGAAGTCAAGGTTCCCGCTCCGTCATAGTAAACTTGAGGGCATATTAACAAAGGATATTTTGTTGTATTTTTTTTTAAAAAGGCAAAAATGGGGAGAAAAATATATCGCCCTGTTTACTGTGTAGGCGTATAGACAAGGTTGGGGACCGTGGGTGGAGCCCCAATGTCTCTATGGTCCTAGCCAGCTCCTGTGTCCTTGTGAAGCTGCCATTACTTTTACACATGGGGACCTGCTAATATGCAGCTCCCCGTGAGTAAAAAGCAATCTGCTTTGCATTTTGAAAGAGTGAGCAGGTTTCCCTGTTCTCTCTTTCAAAATCCAAACCAAGGGGCATATTAGCAAAAACCTTTTTAAAATTATAGCCGTTTTAGCGGCAGGAAATTGCCACTAAAATGCCGATAATGGGCTTGCTGATATGTGTTATAGAATTCCAATAGAAGTCCAGGTTAGATGTCCTGCACATCTAACCTGGGTTTCTATTGGAATTCTATAATGCACATTAGCAAGCCCATTATCGCCGTTTTAGCGGCAGTTTGCTGGCGCTAAAGCGGCGATAATTTTAACACCGTCCTTGTAAATATGACCCTAAGTTTTGGAATGTCGACAATCCTTTATTCCATTTAAGTAGTCACAAAGTATTTAGTGAAGTGCACACTGTGAAACATGAAGCAGCAGTGTGATTACGATCGATAAAGAATTGCTCATTGTTGAGTACAGAGTAAGCAAATTGTACATGGGGTTTTGTAACACCACTGGCCATTGCTTGCACCCTCTTTTGAGGTTAATTCGAAGAGTTGTGTACTTCCTTTGCTCCTAATATACACAGTGTTCTGTCATCTCCGTTTGCTTTCTCCTCTGTCATGTAGAGTACTTTGGGTAAATATGACGTTTTCTGTACAGCCAACACATTTGAACCCTACCCCCCAAACTGCTTACTGCCTGTTACCATAGTATCAGTTCATGGAACACTCAATTGAGCACACAGGACACAAGTTCAGCACACAATGTTGCTAATCCAAACAGCAAGTGTGCTTGACTTTTAAAACATTTCCATAGGAACCGTTAATTGCAGCTACAGCCTCTGGTAAAGAGTGGGTAGAGAGCTAGCCCCGGTATTATGTTTCTAGTTATTAACATCATTCTTTTCTTAGTAAAACTTTGAGCTCCGTCAGTTGTTCTTTTTCAAATTAAGGAGTATAATTTTAACGGCCTGCTTGTAAATATGCCGCCAAGCACTGTGTTAATGTCACATGTGAATTGGGCACGGAAGGGTACAGAGAGGCCTTGTAGTCTAGGAGACGGCCACCTTCCAGAGAATTATTTATTAATTGTTCGGAGAGTTCGTGGCAACTTATGTCCGGGAATTGTCATACTCGGGATCTTTATTTTAATATGCAGGGTGTGCCTCAGCAGTCTCTGAAGCCTTGGTGAGGCTAGGCAGTGGCTTATTTGTTTTGTAATGAGACGGACAGTAGGTATGCTGTTATAAAGTGATACACTCATAGAACTCTTGCAGTTGTGTAATTGCTCAGGATTTATGTGCCTAAGAGTTACTTACATTATTTTTGTAGTGGTGAAGTGTGGCTCACTGGTTAGAGGAGGCAGACCTGGAAGCAGAGGTCAGCCCAGACCAGGGTTCAATTCCCGGCTCGGCAGGGTCTTGAGTCCTAAAATGTCCATGGACTCGACAATTCTCGCCATGGTGCCTACTCGACTCACAGGTTCACACTCTGCGACTCTGGGCAATAGCTTGCTTAATCTCCACAACGGCCCCTCGCAGCGTGATGCCTGGCTTTCACCTTGTGGATACCCTGCTGGGGTTATCTCACAGGGGAATACCAGGACGGGTTCCCTAAGCAAGCGCTTAGAAACCAGTGGTGATTTGCCCTATATAAATTCCTGTACATTTACATTTGCACTGTAATATTAAATAGTGTTCATTTTAAAGTTTTCTCTAAGCAAATAATTATCACACTAAATAATATATATACAAATGTTGTCCGAAAAAGAAGAGGTATACACTCATTTTTTTTTTTTAAATGAACTTTTATTAAAACAGAAATAAACAAATATAACAGTATAATAAACAAAATGTGAGATGGACTCCAGTGGTAGCAGCGTAGGTAACCTGTAAAACAAAAATGAAACATAAGTCCTTAAAATTAGATCGATGTGATTGAATGAGGTGAGAGATTACATCATTATGGAAGGCAAGATCGTTTTTTCTCACATGCATACTGAGGGTAGTGCACCCCAACCCTCCCGTAGAATCACCCTCAACAATGAGACAGAGATGTAACTGAATTAGGTCAAAGTTCACAAATTAACATAACACTTGGCAATATTGCTTATTCGCACGTGTGCAGGCTACGTGATGGATCCCACCCCTCTTGCAGGCTCGTGCTGAGGAGGTGTCTGTAGGTAAGTGCGCGCTGGCTAAGATCTACAGTAGGGTCCAGCAGGTCTTTAAAATGATTCAGAGATAAGACTGCATGAGGTGAGAGATCACATCAGTATGCAGGACAATATCGTTTATGCACACTGCATTTAATTGGAGGCCTTGTGCACCTAGGCCGCTCTGCTTACCTGTTGCAAACACTGCATTTAGCAGAGGTCACAACATGAATTCTGCTTTGGATCTATACTGCAGACAGTGTTGAATTTAGTCTTGATTTATCAATCTGCAGTGCGGACAGCAGGGTTCATAACTTGAAAAGAGAAAGAGAAACAGTGTGAGTAAGAGTGAAGAGAGGAAGAGAGAAAAAGAAAAAATGAGAGAGAGAGAGGAAGAGAGACAGAAAGACATTGAAAGTGTGAGAGAGAGAAAGGAATAGATGGAGCAGGAGCGGTAGTGTTGCTACTGGAGAAAATCTTTGCAGCTCACCTTTTTGCTACCGGTGTGTGTCCAACCATGTGCTGGGTTATAGTGCACCCTCAAATTTAGTGATCTGAAAGATAGTATACAATTAGTAATTGCAGAATAAATACAACTGCACACGCATATTTCTGCATTATGCCTTTGCACACTCAGGGTACTGTATTACATCAACTCCTACTGCAAGGAAGTGTCTGTGCACTCTTTTCCTCCCAAGGTGCTATACCCCATGCACTCCCACTGCATAGCGGTGAGTTCTCATTACTGCACACCTATACTGCTGCACCCCATTGACTCCCAGTGTCCGGAGGTGAGTGCCTTTTCCTGCGGAACCAGACTGTTGCAGCCTATCCACTCCCACTGCCCGGAGGTGATTGTACATTCCTACACCCTCAAGTTGCTGCAATCTATCCACTCTCTCCGCTCACACTGGACTTCTTGATGCTTCGGAAACCAGCTTCTATGCTCTCCTTGAGCCATTGGCGTGTTTCAAAGAGGGTCCACCATGTGTCGAAGCAACCTTCTTACGTGTTGTTCCGATGGCCACACATCATCGCAGAATCCTCAAATGTTGAGTTTTGGAGGTATTGGGGGGATGCCAATTTGTAAAACACAACCTCTTAGATAAAAAGGAAGATAAGATTGTGCGTGAATAGTTCATCAAAGGAGAGAGGAAGTGAGAGAGTGACTAAAAAGAATATTTGCAGCTCACCTGTCACTGGTGTGTCTTCTACCACGTGCCGGGACATAGTGCACCCTGAAGCTCCACATCTAAAAGATAGTAAAAGAAAGATGTTATGATTGGTAATTGCCACTATCTTAATGTGGAGAAGAATAACATTGCCATTTCACACACCTTCCCTCTCTCATTAAAAATACAACCATTTGTACGGTTACAACTTGTTTAATGGGCTTCGTTTTATGAACAATTAGTAGAGTAGTACTGTTTTCCATCCGGTTATAGAAAACAATTGGTGTGCAGTCATACACATGGTTCAATCATCACGCCCATGTCTGGGCACGATAATTGAAACCTCGTGTGCTAATCAAGTCTATTACACGCAACAAGCGCCTAATAGATACCAATAGGTCACGGACGGAGCAATGTGACCGTCTCTGGCCAATTGCGTGCAGTCTTTTAGAATTTGTTGCAAGCAAAGGTCAATGGTTTAGCACGGAAGGAAACAGACACTTACGAGCGTGTGCGATTTGTAGGTTAGGTTCATATCCCCGTTTTTTCATATAAAATATGTCTTGCGCTGCATGAGCAGTGCTGTGCACTCAAAGGAAGGAATGAGCTGTACTGCGCACAGCAACGGAGGTGTGAGTGCTAAATAAATTGAGAAAGGAAAGGTTGTCAAAATACCATCATAAATTTCTTTGTACATAGTATAAAAAAATAAATAGTAATCTGCTTCACTACGCATGTAGGAGCGACGAACATTTGACCGACTATAAAAACTTCCCTGCTATAGAAAAAAAATATACAAATGTAATAAGATAGGGTATGTAGGACTGCGTACGCCTAAATCTCTGCATCGCTTGTTTGTATCCAGTCTGCTTTATTGCATCTACTCCCTCCGGTGCGCACCCAGGCCTCACTGCTCACCTTTTTGCGGACAGAGCACCTTCTACATCAAATGTCATCAGTGATGTCAGGTGAGATGTCATCAGTGATGTTACTGACCATGTCATGAATGATGTACTATGTGACATCATCAGCAGAGGATTGCGGGCGCGCGAGTTACAGTTAGTAAAACTAACTATAACAGAGGAATTTCAGTGGTTTTGTATGAGTGAAATGTCCAGCTAACTATAATACCCCTGAAACCTATGGTTTTCCAAATCTCATAATGAATAAGACACTGACACAGGGTAGCGTTAGAAATTTGGTATTCACATTTAATTAATGTAGGCTGTAACACGTTTCAGCACACCTGCCTTGACAGCAATTGCCGTTGAAACATCACATTTAAAAAGCAGAGTAGCGCGGTCACATGACTTTGTGATTCTCAAAAGGCAGCAAAGACAGATTTCAAATGATGAAGAGAAAGCAGATATACAGAAAACTGCCAATCAGCTTTCCAACAAAGCAATAGTTTGCAAATCTTGCTACAAATTTCATTTTAAATTATAGTATTACTTCATGTTTAAAGCAACGATAAAAATGTCATTGTCACTAATAACAAACTTATGACTGTCTTGAACACGTGCTAGTGCCAATGTGATACACATGGCTTAACACAATTATATATATTTATATGTGAAATTGAAGAGGTGCCCACTCTTGTTCCACCTTTGGGCTTTTAGTGTTAGCCTTGGGCCTCTGTAGCTACAGACATATCACTGAAAGGAAAACGTAGGGCACTAATGCGTATTCTATGCTCTCTAATTGAGAGCACAGAATGTGAAAGCTGGGCGAGGAGGACCGCTACATGGGCTAGAGGGTCCTGTTAGGGAAAGTGTTATGAGTAGGCTTCATGTTGTGCCAGAAATTGGGATATCAATAAAAGGAGGAATATTATTTCCAGGCACTTTTAGAGGAAGGAGCTCTTACAGCTAGGATGAAGGGGAAAGGATTAGCTACTGAAGCAGTACATTTTTTTAAATGCCTATTTTTACGCGTCCGGGAGTCAACTATGTTACTAATCAGTGTCTGCATTTTATTTCCAATTTCACGAAAACCAATGAAAACCTAAGGACATTTAAGGGTAAAAGCCAAGGGGAAAGGGTAGGGAAGGAAATCCCACACTTGTGTAATCACCACCACACCAGTCACCTCAATTCCGGTTGGTGGTACATTATGCTAATTTATTCTTCATTGATTTGTCATACATTTCTCTCACCTTTCTTTCACATCATGGCCTTTGCAAAATTTTTCTATGTTGTATTTTTCTTAACTTTTCCTTTCACTAATTATGGTATGCGCTAACTCCATATCCTAACATCTGTTTCCGTTTACGTGCTCTTTTTTATTCCTTACCTCATTTCCACTTCTCTTCTTTTTCCTCCCCTCTCTCTGCCAGCCCTCTTCTCTTTTTCTTATTCATTGGTTTTCTGATCGTTACCCATACATTATTCTCCAAAGTTAAATTATATATAGCTTTGAATTTTCGAAGTGATACTTTGGTTAGCAAAAAGGAGGGGTTGGGGATGGAAGTGGCTTCTGCAGAGTGTGGCTGTATTGATTGATCCTAGCTCAGTATTTCTTCCTTGCCCTTTCGCCCAATCCTGAACCCTTTGCTGTGTCACTCATTTAATTGATGTGCTGTGCTCCCTACCCTTGCCCACGATCTCCCTACACAGAATGTGCCACACTTTTCCCAGAACCTTATTTTATGCCTTCTCTTAAATTTGTCCAACATCTGCCTTCATTTACCCAAATCATGTATAACTAAAATGGGCACCTGACCAAAAATAAACCTTACCTTACATCCACTTGCTTCCTAACTCAGCAACAATAATTTTCATAGTGAGAATTAATCAGTGGGAAGCTGTGTCGTGGGTTGGGACTAGGGTAGGATAAGGCCATAAACATTGAAAATATTATTGTGTTAATAGTTGTCCAAGAATCATGCAGCGGCTTAGCTGAATTAATTGTGGTGCATCTCTAAAAAGTCACAAACATTACGCTGCATAAATTAATTTGCTAAATTTTCTGTGGCAGTCGTCCTTTCCTCTTTGGTCATTTTGTAAACATGATAAAAAAGTTATTACCTCATCAAAACATTTTTCATCCTGCTAAGTTTAAAAAGTTTCTAAATATGTAGTTAGTGGTGAATTAATTTGTTCATGACAAGTGCTGCAAATAGTAATTATGTTAGGCTCTATGCACTGTTAACACTGGTAGCACTCTGTTTTCAATTTACAGACGCGTTTTAATTGTTTTACAGGATGTTGCCTCACTTGATGTTCAAAAGCAGTACTACGTCTCAGGATTGATAGCCATGTCTTTTCCAGTTTCAGGATCATCACAAGCACAGTGGGTAAAGTAAATGCCTGTGTTGGAATGCTTTTGGTTAGGTTATTGACCAAGATTTTATGATAGCAAAGTTTTGTGAGTTCCTGTAAAAGTTCCTGTGAAGGTATCACTGGTGGCAGAACACTCAGAAGAGTGATCTCCTTTCTTTAATGAAATGTTGAGCAAAGCATTTGTGTCTGGTAATGGGTAAATAATAAAACATTCTTCTTCTATTTTTTGAGGGTGGTTATTCCTTTGGGTATGATAGAGCGCTTACAGAACTCTGAATTGTATGGGTGCATTATACTCATGGTTTAAACACACTCACATGTATTTTATCATTTGGAGTGTTCCATGTTAATTAAGATGCACTTATTCAAGCTATATAAGTATTGAAATGTAGTGTACACATTCAAGCAGGATTTTACATGTATTAGAAAAGTCTATAATTTCTGTATGCATAATGTGCAGAATGACATTATATTCATATAAATGTATTTGTGTGTCGTTTAAATTGTCTCAACTGTAGGCCCAGATCTACGGGTTGCTGTTGGTTTAGAAACATTGGATGCTCAAGAACTAATTGAATTAATCCTTTTTATATACAAAGACAGTATGTTCTCATGCTACTGCAGGTGCAGGAATTCGACCTCTTTATTCTTAGATTAAAGAGAATACACAGAATGTCTTTGAAGAAGACTAGAAGGCGAAAAGGGAGGACGCCATTCGTGTCTGGCTGATCTGGGAACCAAGGCCACAGAGCAGGAGCTGAACAACACGGCTCCAGTGGAAAAGTACAGACAGACAAGATTGAAAGGTTTTTATGTGATGTATTAGGAGTGGAATATTGTCTTTTTCTATAAGGCGCAGGGACAGTGAGGGGAGACTTCTGCATTTCTTTGAGGAGAAGGAGCATCTTAGAACAAGCTCCATAGCTTTAAGCTATCTGACCCATTTTGACGTGAGTACTTCTTAGGAAGTTAACACGTGCTGACATCTTTAGGGTATGGTATAAAGGAAATAGGCAAGATCCTTAGTGGGAGCAGTGTAGAGAAAGATAACCTTTGTTTTTCTTCCTCATAAAAAGGGATTTGGACTCAGCTTAATTTCTGTGTTGCATTTTGCTTTTGGAGTTCATCACATTATGACTTCTATGCCGAATGAAATATGGGGCCGATTAGGATGGCGGACAGGTCGCCACCGACATGCAGGTGGTGGTGATCCGTCCGCCATCCGTGCCGTCCGCTCTCAATTTCCCCCATCATATTACAATGGTGGGGGGACCACGGTGGTCAGAAGCACCGTCTGCCACTTTTCCGCCGCAGTCGTCTTGAGACAGTGGCGGAAAAGCTCTAATATGGTGGCGGTGTTTATCAGACTCCGTCAGCCATATTAGGATGGGCTGTGGGGTATGCCTTACTATGGCGGCAATGCCGCCACGGAAAGGCATACAGTCTTTGCTTTGGGGGCCTGTTGCGGGCCCCCAGGGTGAAAGGGAGGTGGGGTGTACACATGGGGGCTACCTATGGTACCCCCCTGCGTTTCCAAGTACAACATGGCAGGCACCGCACGGTGTCTGTCATGTTGTGCTTTGAAACACACAGCATACCTTTTTAGCATTGCAGTGGGCGGTGCTTTAAGTACCGTCCGCCGCAATGTTAAAAATGTGGAATTTAACCGTCACTACGGCGGGTGCATCCTAATTGGGGGCACCTTTCCTCCGCCTTTGTGGTGGACGGTACCAGCCCCAGACTGGATGGCGGACGGACTTTGTCCCTTTGCCATCCTAATCGACCCCTAAATTCGTAGACTCGGCTGTGTATTGATATTCATGTACCTATATTCTGTTATTTAAAGGCATGTTTATATTCAATTATTTTTGGCCTTATAATGAAATCCATAAACAGAAATTCGGAATCTGTGATCTTTTAAACATCACTAAATTGGAAGTATAATCTTGAATTGTTTACTCCCCTCAACCACTTTTAGCAGGCAAATAAAAGACCATCTGTGCTGAATTTAGTAGGGAAGGCAAGGACTAAATTTAGCCTAATCAAATAATTGCAGAGATTTGTTTGCCTTTACAGTGAGTGGAGAATGAAGGATGTAGAGTAAAAACTGGAGGAAAATTGGGCTCTGGACTTGGAGTAGACGACACAGAAAAACGAAGATTGATGGAGGTCGGTGGATGCTGATGGTGCTGCGGAAACGGTGGTAGTGTGAGTATGAAACTGTGTGGTGTGCTAGATTGCGGTGATGAATTAATTGTGTGATGTCTTGCAGAGTTAGGATACAAGTTGAATGATTGTGGGTT
This sequence comes from Lissotriton vulgaris, assembly GCF_964263255.1. Classification (NCBI taxonomy): domain Eukaryota; kingdom Metazoa; phylum Chordata; class Amphibia; order Caudata; family Salamandridae; genus Lissotriton; species Lissotriton vulgaris. Next base: position 10,707 of record NW_028242051.1, on the reverse strand, counting down.
AATCGGTTTACTGGTCCGGACATGTACGGATCAGCATGCTTGGTGAGCGGACTCAAGAGAAGTCCAATATCCTGGGATTGTTTTGTATATGTGATTGTCCAATCAAAATTGTGGGTGTCGTGAAGCACTTTCGGCGATCCACTTGTGATAGGGAACTTTGTGTGAATGTAAGAGTACGTTGCAGTAGAACATCTTAGGTACCGGGGATGGACTACAGTGATTGAGTGACCAACGCAGGTCGTGGGTCACCGCAAACAAATGTTCTTGTAAGAGTGTTCTATAGATCTTTTTGCGAATGGACAATTCCTTGTTTTATGTAACTTTAAGTTATTGTGGCTGTGTTAGGAAGCAGTTACTTGGTTAATTACTTTTGGTTATAGAGTTATTTGAAGTAAGAATATGTGAGCGAGTGTACAAGTGAAATTGTAAAGGAGGGTGAGCTGCTGCAAAGAGGGAGTTGTGACGTCATTGGGCTCCGTGCTGGGATAGGTCGGTTGGTGGAACGCTGTGCAGGTATTGGTGGAAGTTCGTTCGAAGTTGAATATTGAAGTTTGGATTACAACTAATCGATTTATTCAATGAAATTTTTAAGGTATTGCGTGATTTGTGTAGAGGTGACACAGGGGTGGTAACTCGGGTGGGAGAAGAAACTCCTTCAGAGGATACCGCAACACATTACATGGCAACCAATGTTGGACTTCATACTATAGTGTGGCTGCAAAATTGGCATAACATCACAGAGAAAGAAGGAGAATTGGCTTTTCCTCATTATGGGTCATTTCGGATGGAGGTGATGTACCAGCTGAGAGGAGTGATGCTAGGTGGGATGCACAATTGAAGAGGTGGAGAGTAGACACTGTAGAGGGAGAAGGCTTATATCCATTCAGGTTGCTAAAAGGAGGGTCTGAAGGGCAGAGTGAGACAGAAGAGGACAGTTATATAGATGATAGTTTCCTCGAAAGATTGCTAGCAGAACGTCCTCCACCTAGAGACTTCAGGTTGGAGCTTGAGAAAACACAGCAATTGGAAGAAGCTTTAGGAGGGGGATGAACAGGTTCAGAGGAGCAGACAACAGGAATAAGAGAGAGAAAATCAGTGGGAATATGAATTCTAGGTGGATCAGGAGGGGCAGGGTACGCAGCTCCTTAGTCAGATGAAACAGCATGTGCACTGCGTTTACTAGAGTCTCTAACCGTACCAGTTACTATTGGACCTGTAGTTTCAATATATGACTCTAGAGAGAGGGCAGGTGGAAGTCAACATCTAACGGGAGGAGAAGAGACTATGGGCCAGATGTAGGTAATTTTTATTTTCCGACCTCTTAAATACCGAGTCATACCGACTCGGTATTTCAGAGGTCGGAAAATAAAAATACCGAGATGTAGGTAATTGCAGATGTGCAATTACCGAATCGGAAACAGTCGGTAATTTCCGATGCGGTAAATACCGACCAGTTGATGCCCATGCATTCCTATGGGCTTTGAAGCCCATAGGAATGAACGGGCATTTACCGGTCGGTATTTACCACATCGGTAAATACCGATAGCCACAAGGGTGCAGGGGGTGTCACTTTGACACCCTCTGGCACCCCCAAAAGAGGCTCGGGTGCCATGTGGCAGGCATACCTGCCCTAAGGGCAGGTCTGCCTGTCATATGGCATAGGTGTGCATGCACACATGTGCATGCACACCTGAAACGGTATTTTACCATCAAGTATTATTTGATGGTAAAATACCGATTTTGTACTGCTTGTGGGACTCAGAAGAGTCCCACCTACATACCAATTTACCGGTATCCATAATGTTACCGACTCGGTATTTTACATACTCGGTAAATTTACCTATCGGTAAATTTACCGAGTCTGTAAATTACAGGGACCTACATGTCAAATTGCTTTTACCGGGTGGTAACGGCCGAATTCGGCCGTTACCACCCGGTAAAAGCCTACCTACATCTGGCCCTATGTGTGGAGGGAATCTTACAAAGAGTGGAACAGGAATGGCTCAGATGCCAGTGGAAGCTAGTACTCCACTGCCAGGTACAGCTGATCGATCAAGGATTGACAGTGGATCAGAATGAAGATGAACAGGAGCTTCCGCAAAGTCAGGTCGGATATCAGAATGTGGGTTCCGCCAGTGAGGGAGTCAATGATACAGAGAGATGGCTTGGACATGAGATGAGAAGCGCCTAAGGTATTGTTCAAACCCCAGAATTTGGATGAGGGTAACAATTGGAGAAGTCGAAGTTGTGAGAGAGAAAGTCACCCAGTTTTGAAATGGAGGAGGGTAAAGGATTAAGGAGAGCACAAAGTTGTGGCAGGGAAGAAGCAGGAAGTGAAAGAGGTCAGAGAATCATACAAGTGGCACTGACGGCACCATTGATATATGTGGTATGATTAAAAGCTGAAATATGTTATGTTATAGGGGAATTTATATTGCGTACTAATACTCTGGAGGGACCTGGCGCGTAGATGGACAGTGGCAGGAGGGAGCATAAATATTAAGGCAGCTGTTTAAACAGAAACGTTTTAAGATGTTTTTTAAAGGTACGGAAATCCTGAATATGCTGGAGATCATCCGGTAGAAGGGAATTTGCCATTGGGCAGGATTGAAACATATGACCCAAGCGAGTTGCTATTTGTAGCTCAGGATGTTACTAAAAAGGCAAAGCGAGCTCATGAAGCATTGGTACAGTTGGGAAGACAGTATGAGGTGGATTTGACCAAGACAAAATTGATGCAGGGCAGCTGCAGATTGAATTATACTGATCAAGATTCAGAAGAAAATCAAACAACAGGATTAAAGGCACAAATTAGAGACTTGATAATAACAATGCGACCATGGAGAGAATTAGACAAATGGGAAGAAAGGTGGTTGAAAAAGAAAAGTGCCAAGAAAGTGATAGGAGATACTCCGCCTCCAGGTGGAGGGATGGGAACAGCAGGTGATGGCCAAGTGGTTGAAATAAGGGGTAAAAACAACAGAAAGAGAAATAACATAGACTATACCCCGAGGATCACTATAACAGGTCATGGAACCTCAAGCTTCATGGGAGAGCCTCACTCCTCAGATGCTTCGAGTGTCCTTAGCGGTACAAAAGGGGGTGGTAATGGACAGAGCATCTGAACCAATCAAACACTCACACCCAGTCAAAAGATCTGGTTTAATCCATCACCGCTCTTTAGCCCACTCTTCCACCCCAGTTCAGACATGGCTATATGCAAATCAGTCTGACCCTGTGTCTCATGGGAACAGTCCAGCACCGAACTGCCAAGCCATGCCTTCCCTGGACCGGAAACAAGCTTCCAAGGACCGGTTTCTGGCATTCCAGCCGTCTTCAGCCCGGCTTGCTTGAATCCTGTGGCAAAGCGGCATAACATTTAAAGGTGTCCCTCGCGGCACAACATTTAACGGTGTCCCTCGTGGCACAAACTATCCATGTGCTCAAGACAATGATCTCAATTTTTTCATGATGACATCGATCATGATGATAATAATTCTGAATTACCTGATGAGTACATCCTTGAACTGGACGAAGACAACCAGGAATTTGACTCACAACTCTTTGACGAAAATATTCCCTCCTCTTCCAAAGATAACATTTTGGATCCTCTAGGTGAAGAGATGTTTTCTCCTCTTAACATTAAACATCCTTGCAGCTCATAATGGATCTCTCATGATCATGTTAGTAAATTTATTACAAAGTGGTTGAGAAACCCTCTGGAGAGAGACGCCCGGAATCTCCTAAGAGCAGAATGCTCAAGACCCTCTATCGAGGGGAAAGTCTGCAATACTCCAAACCTTGACCCGGAACGTATAAAGTATCTTTTTAAACTCGGTAGATATCCCAGGAAGGGGATGGAGAGGTCCCTTAAAATTTGTCAGGACCGTCCTGGCCAAAATAATGGATGCTGCAGAGGATAGCTATATTAATGGCTCTCCACTTAACACTGATATTATCCGTGGCTGGAGTCAAAGAGCTTTAGTTTTATTAGGCAACGCCAATGCCGGGCTCAACTCAGAAAGAAGAAGTATTGTGCTTTCCAAAAATTTGCCCGAACCTGAGTGACCTAGCTGATAAAGAGCCCTCACTCAATCCAAAGGGCTTACTCTTTGGTGAAGACCTAATTAAAACATTGGTAAATACGTTTCCACCTTTACAGCTCTGGATAAGGCCCACCAAAACATTAAACACGTTTTTAACTCCACCAACCTTTTTGCCAGGCCCCTAAGAAGGGGCCAATCTTCCAGCCGTTTTAATCGCAGGCCCTACTTCCCGGTCCAGAGGTTTCGATGGAAGAGGCTTTCAACCCTCCAATCAAGCACAATTCTTCCCTTGAAGAGGAAGAGTTTTCCGGGCCAGAGGCTTCAGAGCAAGAGGAGCAAAGAATGACACCTACTCTCAGTGTGAGTACTGCAATTCCTTACTCCGTTCCCCTTTCTTCCCCAGAAGTGGGAGGCAGGCTAAAATTCTTTGCGCAAAACGGGGAACTTATTACTCAAGATCCTTGGGTTCTAAATACAGTAAATGGGTTTACTATAGACTTTACAGAAACTCCTATACAAAATTCGCTCCCCAGAGAAATTCCACTCACCTTAGCTCAAGAGAAGATAATAGAGGAGGAGATATCCTCAATGCTTCAGAAAGGTGCATTCTTAGAAGTCCCGATGCATTAGCTGAAATTTATAAGTACACTCTTCCTTGTAGAGAAAAAAGACAAGGGTTGGAGACCTGTTATAAATTTGAGAGAACTCAACATATACCTTGTTTACAGACACTTCAAGATGGAAGGCATCCATCTTCGCAGGGACTTACTGTTAGAAGGGGACTGGCTGGTCAAGTTAGATCTGAAAGACGCTTACTTTACCATTCCTATGGCCAAGGAACATCAACCCTTCCTACAGTTAATTTGGAATAACTGACTGCTTCAATTCCAAGCTCTTCCTTTTGGTCTGTCATCAGCCCCTAGGTGTTTCACCAAGATAATGAGATCAGTCGCCTCGTCTCTAAGAGAGAAGGGTATTAGTATCATCATATACTTAGACAACATCCTTATCATGTCCCAAGATTATTCTCAAATTCTTCATGTTCTCAAAACTGTAGTAGACATTTTTCAGATTCTAGGATTTATCATAAACAAAGAAAAGTCAATACTATGTCCCTCACAGTCCATGGAATTTCTGGTTTTCACTGTAGACACCACCAATTGTCTTCTTCTTCCACCAAAGAAGATTTCCAAATTCAAGAAAGAGATAAAGCATGTCCTGAAACACCAGAATCTTTCCCTAAGGGAATTAGCCAGGCTCCTGGGTCTTCTTTCTTCTTCTATCCAAGCCATCTTTCCGGGCCACCTAAATTATCGAGCCCTTCAAAGGTTAAAACCAAAGGCTCTGAGATAAGGACTGTGGTACGTAGACCGTGTTTCCTTGAACCAAGAAGCCATAGTGGAACTGACATGGTGGTTAAAGATAATGGATGCTTGGAAATCTGATCAAATGGTACTACAACTAATCAGGTTTGTCACGCCTGTAGGTAAAATACTAGTTTTGATGGGAAATAGATCTCATCTAGTTGCGCACTGTTCACCTGGTGTAATCCTACACCTTAAGCAATTATACAATGTCAATTCAAATTATAGTCATAAATCAGTTATTTAATTTCATAAACTGAATCACTTTTGATCAATCAATAAGTAGTGCATTCCATAATCTTGGTACAATCATAATTTGACACATTATTTCCTTTTGCAATGAATTCTAACTCAGCATTTCATTTTATAACCAATAATATTTAATAACATGTCACTTTTTTATGTGTTCATGCCCAATGCATTTCGGCACCCAGAGTGCCTTCATCAGGGGGTGATCTGCAATGCAAATAAAACAACAACAGAAAATGTCAGTACATACTAATTGATTTGTGTCATGGGGTATTGAAGATAAAGATAATCTCAGTTCATAACTTTCGATATTATTCATGTGCTCAGTCAGCTAAAAAACGAAAAGCCCACATTGTCATGTGTTAGCAATATTGTAATGTACTGTGTCAACTTTACTTCAAGAGAACCAAAGCAGTACTTGCTTACCCTATGCTTTTTGGGACTCGATATTCTGTAGGGAGAAATTAATCACAACCCGGTTGTTAGTTGTAATCGTTAATATCAGTGGGAACACTACGTGTTCAGAGAGTAAAAAATCCAATATCCTACCTTAACTTGGTTGGCTATGGCGACCTGTAAACGCATAATATGCCGTTTAGATGCTAGGATGTAATCTCAAACATATATGTAAAGTTACCAACGATTCCAAATCGACATACCTCTGAAGGAGTTGCTCATTCCCTAAGATTAAAAAAACGGGTTTGTTTAACGGGGTTGTATGTGAAAAGGAAACGATGTTATTAGGAATTTTCCCTTCTAACAAGAATCATGTAGTAAAAAGTACCTGTATGGAACGCCGTCAATATCCTTAACCACGAGCTCAAACAAAAACCTGTCGGTAAGGTGAATAAACCGACTGCGCCATTACTGTTGTTTATCGTGTCAGAGTACGCGTCATCCACTGACACTGAAGAAGGACTATGAAAATACTCAACAGAAAACTCTCGCGAAATACGACCGTTGCAATGCGCCATTTATAAAATTGCAATATTTACTAAATGCGAAGCTGTAGAGCTACAAAAAAATTACTTATCTGCATGATGCTATACCAGAACAAACGTTCTGTGATTTACACGATCATGAGAGATGATACCTCTTTGATAGTCGAATGAATATTTATTGTATAAAAATATTACTTCAGAAAATGCGCAACCAGACGACGATGTAATAATTGCTATACTCTTCTATTTACTAGAAGAAATAAAGTGATGCAGCCATATCCTATAATTTTCTCTTAACTGTCCAATATGTGCTGTAGTTCGTTGTGTCAAAATATTAACGTTATAAGTCGTGAGATGAAATGTAAACGGGTCCAAAATGAAATTCCTAATTTACACCAGTATACACTTATAGATGCAACCTAAGGAATGTAACTTAATACTAACAATTATGATATTATCACATTGAGTACTCCATACTGAGTCATATAAGCGAAGTGTCGCATCATATACTTGTTAATCCAATTTGTATGCATAATTCAATATTTAAAACGCTATACACATTGTCATTGGTCTTTTGAATTAGAATGGATACTACATGCATAATAATATGAGACATACTTATCACAAACAAACAAAATGCACATTCTATTTTGCTAGTGATGTATACTTCTTGCATATTCTTCTAAGTATTAGACCCTCTATTTCCTAAGTTAACCGGACATCATCAAGATAATGTTCCGAGGGTGGATTATCCTGAATTTTAGAACACTGAACCGTTCAGCTTATTTAGAGCTTAAAGATAACATGATAAGTCATATCTATCATTTAACCCCTTCGGCTGCATTGTCTGTAGTAATTTGATCCAGTTTAGTTCCCGTTGTAGGAGTCTCTGTCTGTTATCAATTCCAGATTTGATTATCACTTTTTCTATAATAAAGCACCGTAGTTGGGAAATCATGTGATTTGCTTCTTTCCAATGGGTGGCAAGTGGTGATGAGAGATACTGGTTCCGTATTCTACTTTTTGTGCTCAGTTAATCTCGTTTTAAACTTCAGTTCTGTCTTGCCAACATACATTTTGCCACAAAACTAGTAGTTGGATATTTGGTTCGACACCAGACTTTATCTTTGATTATCACTTTTTCTATAATAAAGCACCGTAGTTGGGAAATCATGTGATTTGCTTCTTTCCAATGGGTGGCAAGTGGTGATGAGAGATACTGGTTCCGTATTCTACTTTTGTGCTCAGTTAATCTCGTTTTAAACTTCCGTTCTGTCTTGCCAACATACATTTTGCCACAAAACTAGTAGTTGGATATTTGGTTCGACACCAGACTTTATCTTAGAATCAGATGCGAGCCTTCATGGCTGGGGTGCAGGTCTCTTAGATCAGAACACTGGGGGAGTCTGGTCTCAGGAAGAATCTTTACACCACATACATTTCTTAGAACTCACCGCAGGTCTTTATGCGTTGATGAGTCTCAAGCACTCCCTTCAGGGCAGATCTGTTATTCTCAAAATGGACAACATGTCCGCAGTAGCTCACATAAATCGCCTAGGAGGTACCAAATCAGTAGATCTCTCGAGCTTGGCCCAAAAACTTTAGATGTTCTGCCTAGAACACAAGATCTCACTGAGAGCAGAATACCTTCCAGGGAAATCGAACATTTGTGAGGATTGGAGCTCGAGATTCCTCTTGGATCATACTGACTGGAAGCTCTTCTGTGTTCAACACCCTCAACAATTTTTGGGGTCCCTTCCAAATAGATGTATTTGCGAGCAGACTGACATTCCAATTGGAGAATTATTGCAGCTGGATGCCTGTCCCGGGTGCTCCAGCAGTGAACTCATTTCTCCAATCATGGGAAGGGATCAATGCATATAGCTTTCCTCCTTTCGCCATGATCCAGAGAGTCCTCCGCAAGGTGAGACATCAACGCGCTTCAATTGTCCTGGTGACTCCCTTTTGGCCATCCCAAGCCTGGTTTCTGACTACTCTGGAACTGGCTGCCTATCGTCCTTTCCTTATTTCTTCCCTCAAGGCCCTACTTACAGACTTAGACAGTCAAATTTACCCTCTTGTTCAAACAGGGAATTTGAACCTTCTTGCCTGGAGGGTGGCAGGAGATCCAATGATCTCTAAGGACTGTGGTCAACAGCTTCAACTCTCCTTGGAGAGTCTTGGACTCCTGGAACACACTACAGGTATAACAACATTTGGTTACGTTGGTGCCTACAAAAGGAACCTGGATTTTGTACAAGCTCCTATTGTTGATATAGTTAATTTCCTTGTGGAACAATTCAATAGAGGTCTTAGTTATAGGTCTATCAATTGTTACAGATCAGCTATTTCTGCAGGTCATGCTCTAGTCAATGGTAAAACGGTAGGCATGATTGCTATTATTTGCAGAATCCTAAAAAGTATTAGGCTTAGAAGACCTCGAAAACCTAAGTATCAATAACTGTGGGATGTCAAATTAATCCTTGACCTTTTCTGTAGTTGGCCTGTTAACTCTCTTTTAAAAAGAAATAACCTTTCAATCAAATTAGCTAGTCTTCTTTGTTTGATTTCTTTTCGAAGAGTCTCTGATATCAAACCTCTTGATATTTCCTATAGGTCTTATGATATTTTTGGAGTCAAATTTGAACTGCATAGAAGAACCAAGACTATGTCTGATTCTATTTTCTATCCACGCTTTGATATATGTAAAAAACTTTGTGTTGTGGATTTTAGGAAAGAATATGACTTAAGAATGAATTGTCTTCACCCTTCTGGTGTACATCAATTACTTATTTCCTTCGTTAAACCTCATAAAGGTATTACCTCTGCCTCTATTGCTATATGGGTCAAAATTGTAATGAACTTCGCAGGTATTGATTTGAACATTTTCAAACCACATTCTATCAAAGGTGCAATGGCTAGTAAGTCATTCTGGTCAGGTGGTAAGTTAGATGATATTCTTAAAGCTGCTGATTGGTCTTACTCTAGAACTTTTGCTCATCACTTTTGCAAACCTATTTCTGACATGTCTGATGTTGTTTTACATGGCTACCAACATGCATAATGGTAGCCTCCGGGCTTGTAATAAAATTGCGATTCTCCTAGTACCATGACTAGAGATTCTGGATTTCATTAAAGACACGGAGGCTAACATTATCCCTCCCACCCTCTCCCTTGGGTGGTTAGTTTTATCATACAGTATACCTTTATATACTCTGTTTATTGTATTTATATGTTATGCTTACTTTGCATTTATTATGATTATACTTCTTTTCATGTTTACTATTTTGATCTTTTGAACCCTCTTTGTTTGAAAGTTTTAAATCTTCTTCTCTTTTTTTCAGATAATCTCTCGTAACTTCTTTGTTGTGAACCACGGATCAATGTATTTGTCTTTCTTCTTCAAGATACACTAAATTGCTTATGGAGTTCTACCTCAAGTTTTTTGGACTGTTCCTTCACGTTTTTTGGACTGTTCCTACAATTTTATTGAACCTTTTCTTCCTTTACACCGCATTTAGTAGAGGCTGATTGCCTAGCGCTCATGCCATTTATTTATTTTTGAGCTTTCTAATTTGGAACTTGCTTTGTGATGTATGCGGCTGCTTGGGTCTGCATTAAAAGTTGTATACATAATGTTAGCCTCCGTTTCTTTAATAAAATCCAGATTCTCTAGTCATTGTAATAGGAGAATCGCAATTCCCACACCCTACCTTTCTCCCACCACCCAAAAATACAGGTGATACAACTCTGCACATCGTCACACCAGGACTGTGAGAGAGCGAACATTTGGCCAACTTAAATAACTTTTTTGCTTAAGAGTAGGGGTATCTTACAATATGAACCAGAAATACATACAAGATTGTAGCAGCATGTGCCATGCTGCACAACATTGCCTGCAGGAGAGGCCTGCATATTGCGTGGTCAAAATCAGACTCAGAGGATGAAGATCCTAGCCCTCCTGTAATGTAGTTCCTATATCCCTGATAGGCTCTGCGCATTGGAATAATATACACTATAGTTTTGACATAGGACTGAGGTCAGTATGTCTCTATCGAGAACATTAAACTTAATTACTTGTGTGTGCCAGCTAACTCAGAGGTCACT